>NC_045456.1:18188048-18256510 GCF_002776525.5 Piliocolobus tephrosceles | reverse complement strand
CCAAAAAAAAAAAAAAAAAAAAAAAAAAAAAAAAAAAAAAAGAAGTTGAATTGCAGCTCTTCAGCTTCTTGGAGTTTTGGCGAATCATGTTTTTAAAAATTTATATTATTTTTGCTTTTGAAGTAGAACATGGGGGTTTTTGTCTGTGATTCCCAACTTTTGTCTTCTCCTAGTTCTAAAATGAATACCATGGTGAGTGATATGGTTTGCCTGTGTCCCCACCCAAAATCTCATCGTCAATTCTAATCCCCATAATCCCCAGATGTCAAGAGCAGGACCAGTTGGAGGTAAATGAATCATGAGGGGCAGTTTCCTCCACGCTGTTCTTGTGATAGTGAGTGAGTCTCATGAGATCTGATGGTTTTATAAGTGTCTGGCATTTCCCTTGCTTGCACTCACTCCATCCTGCTGCCCTGTGCAAAAGGTGCCTGTTTCTGCTTTGCTGTTCTCCATGATTGTAAGTTGTCTGAGGCCCTCCTAGCCATGCAGAACTATGAGTCAATTAAACCTCTTTCTTTTATAAATTTTCCAGTCTTGGTATTTCTTCATATCAGTGTGAAAATGAACTAATATAATGAGTCCCAGTCTAGTTGTTTACATTCCATAACTATATAAACCAAGACAGAAGCCCAAGCATACTTGTTCAGACTGAATTTTAAAAATCAAGCAGTCAATCTAGACTGTGAAACTCTCATCTCTCTCTTTTGTTTTCCACCTAAATCCAACCTCTAGAAACTGAGAATGTCTAAGTCACTGACCACAAATAATAAGAACTGATAAAGGAGCATGAACCAAAATAACTCGAATGTCATGTCAAATGGAAGTGAGAGAGGTTGCTGAATATTACTTGATGTGTAAATGAAAAGACAAGATGCTCTGGGAAAACATGTGAAAAAGAAAGGGATATTGCTTTCATACAGAAATGTGATACAAGTATAGTGATTTCCATTTAGAAAGCAATTTTCAGTAAGAAAAATTTCTTTAGCTTTATGGAGGCATAATTGACAATATTTGTATATATTTAAGGTGTACAAGGGGGTATTCTGACATGTGTATATATTCTGAAATGATTAGCACAATTAAGCTCATCAACACACCCATAATCTCACATAGTTATCTTTTTCTAGTGTGCCCATGGAAAGGATACTTAAGCTCCACTCTCTTTGCACATTTCAACTATAGAATACAATATTATTAACTTTAGTTACCATGCTGTATATTAGTCCTCCAAACTGTATTTTTTCTATAACTAAAAGTTTGTCCTCTTTGACTAATATCTCTACATTTCTCCCTCTCCTCAGCCTCTGGTAACCACCATTCTACACTCCGCTTGTATAAATTTGACTGTTTTATATTTTTCCTTTTCCTTTCTCTCTTTCTTTTTTTTTTTGAGACAGGGTCTTGCTCTGTTGCCCAGGCTGGAGTGCACTGGTGCAATCACAGCTCACTACAACCTCTGCCTCCGGCTCTCAAGTGATCCCCCCACCTCAGCCTCCCAAATAGCTTGGGACTACAGGTGTGTGCCACCATGCCAGGCTAATTTTTGTATTTGTAGTAGAGATGAGGTTTCGCTATGTCACCCAGGCTGGTCTCAAACTCCTGGACTCAAGTGATCCACCCACCTCAGCCTCCAAAAGTTGGGATTACAAGCATAAGATACCATGCCCTGCTGAATTTAACTGTTTTAGATTCTGTGTTTAAGTGAGATCATGCAGTATTTGCTGTCTGTACCTGGCTTATTTCACTTCACTTAATGTCCTCCAGGTTCATCCATGTTGTGGCAAATGGCAGAATTTCCTTCTTTTTATGGCTGGATCATATTCCATTGAATAGGTACCCTACATTTCCCTTACCCATTCATCTGTCTATGGACATTTGGGTTTTTTCCATATCTTGGCTACTGTGAGTAGCACTATAATGAGCATGGAGATGCAGATATCTCCTCCAGATAGTGCTTTTATTTCCTTTGGAAATACACCCAGAATTGCTATTTCTGGATTATATAGTCATTCTATTTTTAATTTTTTGAAGAACTTACATACTTTTTTTAATAATGGCTATACTAAGCTCCATTCCAACCAACTCTACCACCACCAACACCAATACCACCTCCACCACCAACAAACACAATTTTTAAATTACATGAGATAAATGTAAATTGTAAATAGAGACCCTTTTAAGAAGGGAAAAGCTCCCTACCACTCCAGCTATTTCTAATTCAAATTATTAATGACTTTTATTGCTGTTGACACATTTTATATGGACAACTTTTGTCATTAGTGAATACAAACATGCTCAGGAGGTTGTGACTATCTTTTTCTTGATCTTTTTGACTATTCACAGTTGGACGATGCTTCTCCTTTTAAAGAGGCCACAACATGGCTAAAGAGTGAGATGGTGGACCTTTTGCAGAGGTTCTTATCCCCAGGTGGAGTCTTACTCTGACTTCAATCATCTATTCAGATGCAATTTAGCTCCACCCTTCTTTTACTTTTGCACAAACCACATGGACATTGAGATTTCATTGTAGGCAATGAAAGTTACTCTGGCACATCTTATGTCACAAATCTAACAACAATTGCTTTTCTAAGGTCACTTCCTGAAAAGGGAGAGACAAGAAGTGTATGTAAGCCACCTACTTTACAAATAAGCCAGAGAAGTCCCCTGGATTAGTCATAAAAAGCAAAGTCCACAAGAAATCCACCTGAAAGCTGGATTCAGAAAAAAAAAGAAATAAAAAAATACTAGAATCCACAACTATGGGCTAATGGTGTGTTTTGGATAGAGCTGGTTAATTTGAGAAACATTGGGAGAAACCTGGAAATACAGTCATGAGTTGTTCTTGCTAAGAAAGAACAACATAAAGACATCTTTCTTTTCCAGTGAAGTCAAATTGGGTCAGTCACAATGATCAATCAAGATTACTTCTTGACCAGGTGTGGTGGCTCATGCCTGCAATCCCAGAATTTTGGAAGGCCAAGGCAGGAGGATCACCTAGGACCAGGAGTTTGAGACTAGCCTGGGTAACAGGGTGAGACTCCATCTCTACAAAAAAAATTAAAATAAAGTAATAAGCATACTTCTCCCTTGCCTTCATGAGAAGAATAACAATGTTTTTATGGGTTACAACTAGAAAACCTAGTCCATTCCACAGCATGAAGATCTCTAAGTGGGATCATATGAGCTGGGGCATTCAGTGATGGACATTAGGCCAATCCCATAAGCATTATGAGGCTACCATTGCATACTGACAGGTGTGTGGCAAACACCACTTAACTGCATTCCAGAGCTCCATAGACATAAATATTTGTATTAAACATTACATCTCACTGAGCTGGTATGTCTTCTCAAATAGTTTGGACTTGATTTTGCAGGTAATGCAACATGACAAGGTAACGACTTGCCAAAAACTATAAAATCAGATCAAAACTTGAAAGATAATGTTCTCTAAATCTGTTAAAAAAAAAATTTAAGAAGTACATGCATCTCTTTAGATACTCATGGTACGGTGTATTAATGCTCTTGTGTTGTATTTAAAATAAAGCTAAATCTTATTTCTAAATTGATTTACGAATATATGTATATATGCATACACACACCTAAAGAGAAGAAAGAAAGAAAAAAGAAAGAAAGAAAGAAAGAAAGAAAGAAAGAAAGAAAGAAAGAAAGAAAGAAAGAAGAAAGAAAGAAAGGTTTCTAAACTGTACACAAACACACACATATGTGTATGATACAGGTATAGAAAGAGAGAGAAAGGAACAGTGAAAGAAAGGAAGGGAGGGAGGGAAGAAAGATGGAGGAAAGAAGGAAGGAGGGGAGGGAAAAAAGGAAGCTAGGAGAGAGGGAAGGAAGGAAGGGAGGGAAGGGGGAAAGGAAGAAAGGAAGGAAGGAAGGAAAAGAGAAATAAAGAAAAATTTCTAAAGTACACACATACACATATAATATATATATACATATGCAAATATAAGTGGATTGATATGTAGATAGGCTAGACTGGACACCTAAATTATATATAACTAATGTTGACTGTATTAGTTGTCCCAGTTGTATCCCCAAAGAGCATTCATTATTTCTAGCACAAAGAGGGTATAGTAAAAGAAATATATATATGTTTGGTACAAAAGCAATTGCAGGTTTGCCACTCAAAGTAATGGCAAAAACCACAATTGCTTTTGCACCAACCTAATACATACACATACACGTGCACACATATAGCACACATATGTATATAATGTACATATGTATGTAATATGTAAATATATATTGTAATAAATGTATAGAACATTATTTAGGGATATACACATGTATGAGAAATGTATAACACAGTATAATCTATAAAAGCAGAATTGGAAGACGTGGTTTTCTCCATTTTTAGAAGAGTTTGAAATATATTAAATGTGATATAAGTTGTTATTAAAACTGTAAAGAATATAACAAAAATATTGCTTATGGACACTAAAACCAGTATTTATTCAATAGAATCTTACTGACAAAAAAAAAAAGAAAAACAAAACAAAAACTATATTTCAAGTACTTTTAAAATTCTACATAGAAAATTTTAATTCAAGTGTTTTGAAATAAATATTGTATGTCTCAGGGATGTCAGAACAGGAAACTGGCTGTATAGAGTGAATTACAAATGTTCCAATAAAAAGAATCACAGTTTACCCTGCTGCCATCAGAAAACTACACAATGAAATGGGAACCATCCTGGATTACGTAATAAAAAATAAGAATAATTTCTGGTTGCTCTAATGTTCAACTTTCTTGTCCCACAGCACCTCCGATCACTTTTACTCCATCTCAATTTATTCCAGGTAAAATGACGCTAAAGCTGTCAATGAGAAAGCAAGGAAATGGCTTAGGGTTGTCTTGGCAATGTACGGCCTTTTTTGGTTCCATATGAACTTTTTTTTTTCTTTCTTTTTTTTTTTTTTTTGAGATGGAGTCTCACTGTGTTGCCCAGGCTGGAGTGCAGTGGCGTGATCTTGGCTCACTGCAAGCTCTGCCTCCCAGGTTCATGCCATTCTCCTGCCTCAGCCTCCGAGTAGCTGGGACTACAGGTGCCCGCCACCACGCCCGGCTAATTTTTTGTATTTTTAGTAGAGACGGGGTTTCACCGTGTTAGCCAGGATGGTCTCGATCTCCTGACCTCGTGATCCGCCCGTCTCGGCCTCCCAAAGTGCTGGGATTACAGGCTTGAGCCACCACGCCCAGCCTACATATGAACTTTAAAGCAGTTTTTTCCAATTCTGTGAAGAAAGTCATTGGTAGCTTGATGGGGATGGCATTGAATCTATAAATTACCTTGGGCAGTGTGGCTATTTTCACAATATTGATTCTTCCTATCCATGAGCATGGTATGTTCTTCCATTTGTTTGTGTCCTCTTTTATTTCACTGAGCAGTGGTTTGTAGTTCTCCTTGAAGAGGTCCTTTACATCCCTTGTAAGTTGGATTCCTAGGTATTTTATTCTCTTTGAAGCTGTTGTGAATGGGAGTTCATTCATGATTTGGCTCTCTGTTTGTCTGTTACTGGTGTATAAGAATGCTTGTGATTTTTGCACATGGATTTTGTATCCTGAGACTTTGCTGAAGTTGCTTATCAGCTTAAGGAGATTTTGGGCTGAGACAATGGGGTTTTCTAAATATACAATCATGTCATCTGCAAACAGGGACAATTTGATTTAGACCTACCCATGCGAAGAGAAACAAATATCTAAACCGTTTTTTCATCGGACACACCACAATCTGGAAATTTTAGATTTGTTGGTATTGCCATTTTGGCTTTGCAAGACATTTAAGAGTCAGCACAAGGGGCTGAAATACACATAGCTTAGCAATTGCATTAAAGTGTGTTTGTTAGCCTTGTTGTCTGCATGAAATGAGAAGGCGGACAGGTAAGTAGCAAGACAAATGGACATAAGAAATGAGAAAGTATACATTGCATACCTTCAAATGCTAAGTCGTCTAGGAAGGGCTTATTTTCTAGAAGTTGCTAACAAACCAAATGTAGTTTGTAGAAACATGCTACCACTCAGTTTCTGGGGAAAGAAAAGAGCTAAACGTATTGCTTGCTAAGTCAGAAGGAGCTCTGATTATAGGTTGTGATGTCTCTGAAGCAAGCCAGTCACTGCTATTATCTTATATTTGGGTACTGTAAAGTTTAGGTCAGTCCTAAAAATCAAAACAGATTTTTTTTCTTTTTTTTAAAAGAACATCTTGCTATATTGCCCACACTGGCCTGCAACTCACCAGCTCAAGTGATCCTGTTACCTTAGCTGGGACTACAGGAGCATGCCACCAAACCCAGAGAAAATAGAATTTTATGGGGTGCTTTGTCCTAATGCAGAAACCTAGTTTCTGGTGTGAGCTGGTTGCTGATGGGTTTTCTTTGGGAAGCACCGAACTTCATGGCTGAGTGGCTTTCGGAAGCATTGCTCCTGACCCAAGTTTGATGGAAAGATTGCATCACTTTTGAAACTAATTTTGGAGTTTCATACAACTACAGGCAGAACATAACCAGTCTTTTTATTCCCTTGAATTTGGAGCCTTCAGCATTTTGATTCTCAGGAATTTCCAGGGTATGGCAGTATACCTTCTCAATCATCTTCCTCCATTATTCCTGCCTCTTCTTGAGCTCATAAATCTATAATCTCTTTAATTGCTAACTGCCTATAGCTACCTTCCATTTGACCCCCACACCTCAATCTAACCTGTATGCTTCTGCTTTCAGATCTTCTCAAACCAGAACTTCCCCTTAGTACCAAGAATTTCCAGTAGCCCCGTGGCCCCATGCAGCAAACTGAAAATTTAATGGGCACAAAACCATCTTTATACAAAAAACACAGAAATCTAGTAACTGAGAAGTAATGCAGTTGAGGCATCTGAAGTTCATAAATAACCTACTCCTAGAAAAACTTTTGGTGAAAATTGAAAGATTATTTTTAGGTTAAGGTTTTCATGGTGGTGTTAGATGTGAACTTTAATGAGCATGTTCATGTCCAAAAAACAAATGAACAAAAAACACATTGCCCTTCATGGATACCTTTTCTGACCTCAATTCTTATGATAAAAGTGGATAAAATCAATATGTTGAGACACAACTACTATTAAGAGGTGAAGAAAATTACATTTTTTTTTTTTTTTTTTTTTTAAGAAACACTTGGGCGGACGTGGTGGGACACCAAGGTGTGCGAATCACCGAAAGTCAGGAGTTCGTGACCAGTCTGGCCAACATGGCAAAACCTTGCCTCTACTAAAAATACAAAAATTAGCTGGGTGTGGTGGTGCACGCCTGTAATCCCAGCTACTTGGGAATCTGAGGTGGGAGAATCACTTGAACTCAGAAGGTAGAGGTTGCAGTGAGCCGAGATTGCACTGCAGTGATCCAGCCTGGGTGACAGAGTGAGACTCCATCTCAAAAACAAAACGAAACAAAAACACTTACACACTGTTGGTGGGAGTGTAAATTATTTCAACCATTGTGTAAGACAGTGTGGCAATTCCTCAAAGAACCAAAAAAAGAACTACCCTTCAACCCAGCAATCCCATTAGTACTGGGTATTTATATAAATATATTCAAAGAATTATATTTATTCAAAGAAATATAAATTGCTCTCTCATAAAGACGCATGCACATGTGTGTTCACTAAAGCACTATTCACAATAGCAAAGACGTGGAATCAACCTATATGCTCATCAATGGTAGACTAGATCAAGAAAATGTGGAGACACCCTGGAATACTATGCAGCCATAAAAATAGAATAGGATAGTGTTACTTGCAGAAACATGGATGGAGTGGGAGGCCATTATCCTTAGCAAACTAACACAGGAACAGAAAGCTAAATATTATATGTTCTCACTTATAAGTGGGAGCTAAATGATGAGAACACATGGACACATAAAGGGAAACAGCAGACACTTGGCCTGTCATAGCGTGGAGGGTGGGAGGAGGGAGACGATCAGGAAAAATAACTAATGGGTAGTAGCCTTAATACCTGGTTGATGAAATAATCTATGCCCACAAACTTTCATGACATAGGTTTACCCATATAACAAATCCACACTTGTACCTCTGAACTTAAATCAAAAAAAACATATTTGTTCCTTAGAATGAAAGAGTAACAAATGTTTATGTTTATAATCTATGTGTATTTGAGAGAATCTAAACCTATATGTGTGTTTATAATCTATATATGTGTGTTCACGTTTATAATCTATGCGGCATCTTGTGGTTTTCTATATATAAATGACAAGAAATCAATCCCTCAGGTTTTTCCTGACGCCTGTGCCGATTTTCCTTTTTAGTTAATGTCGCATGGTCTTTGTTACGCTCTGGCCAGGAGGAGAACAGACTATATTTTCCAGTCACTCTTGGGGTTGGGTGTGCCTCTGTGACTGCATCTGGCCAACTGAGGTAAATGTGAGTTGTCCTGAGAGAGTTCCAGAAATCTTCCTTGGATCAGAGGTCTGCTCTTTTCACTGGCCCCTCCTTTCCTAATCAGAGCTTAAGGATCTATCCTAAACCAGGAAATGACTTTGGAGATGGAGCAAAGCAGAAAAATCTTTGATTGAGGCAAGTACATACCTCCAGGCTGTGTGAAGATGACAGATATACCCTGGCTTGTTCAAGCCACTTGATAATGTGAGTTTTTCTGTTTTCTCTTTTTTTCTACCAAGTCCACATTCTAGGCAATCCAAATCTACTTTAAAATATGGTTTACACCTTAAAATGGTATAGTGTATTCTCACATGTATTACTTTTACAAAGCAATTTATTATAGGTTCAGTTTCTATAGTTACAGTTTAATTAAACATAGTTTGATAATAAGAATTTTACTTTTCAGCCTGTGTAAGACATCCGCATTGGATGATATAATAAACATAATGCATGTGCGTTTCCAGACAAGCATCTCTAAGTTTTCCTGGAATTGCAATGTTTCATTATGGGAGATACTTTGAAAGAATACTGCAGTTGATACATGTTCTATTTTCAAAGTCAAAATTCTAATTACCTGTATACTTTGTATCTTCTTCTTTCTGTAAATGATAGTAGCTTTGTCAACTCTTCAAATATTTGGGTAAGACAGGTAGGTAAATATTTGGAATTTCATACTAGTGTAGAATGAGGCAGGCACAATGAGTTTTTTTTTTTTTTTCCATAAAAATGTGATATTGCTGCAATGCTAACTAACCTACTGTACAGAAAAATGTGGTTTTCTTACATATGCAAAATTGCCATTTTTTCTCTGTTTGTTTAAACAATTTTAATTATCAATATAGATTGGCTTCATATAAATGACAAGTTAAAATAGTGGGATGTGTTTAAGGTGTCTCAACAGTTTGAGGGAAGCTCAAAATGTTTATGGCTCCTTCTGAAGCCCATTGGTGGGCACAAAAATAATGACCAACTTTACAAAAACCCTGTTCCTGGTGAGGATGCAGTAGCCAGGGTGCAAGGGAACAAAGCAATGTACAGTATCTGTGTGGCTGCAGAGAGAAGGTGACACTGAACCAGGTCTGGCAGAATGAGTCTGCATTTGCCTGGCATTGAACTTCTTCAGCCAACCCTTTCTCTTCAGCCTGCTCCTACCCTAGTCCAAATCTTCCTACCCTTGGGCTTTACTTCTTCCTGCTCTTCCTTCTCCAGTGATTCTCCTTCAATCTTTCATGTTCATCTTTGTGAGATAACTTTTTACATGAAAGCAAATATCCTAGGGACACTCTCCTAGTCAGTAATTTATACAATTTCTCTCTCTCTTGTTTTCTTTCTCTTCATTCATACATATATATACACACACAGACACACACACATATAATACATATACATTGTATTTACATATATACATGTATACATGTATATATGATATACATGTATATATGTACATATATGTATACACATACACATGTGCATATATACACATATTTAAAAGTTTAATATACATATGTGTATATTATATCTATATAACCTATATATAGATTATACATACATATGTATATTAAACTTTAATATACATATATGTATACATATAGACATACATACACATGTGTGTATATACACATACACACATATATACATATACACACATATATACAATTATACATATACACACATATATACACATTGAAGAAAGTATCTCCAGGCAGTGTGGATACACATACATATATGCATATGTATGTGCATAAATGCATATATTCATATATCAGAAGATTTTGGCAGTATATTTATGTTTCTACAGACAAATTAGGGATGACAGAAAGCTAAAAAATATTGTAAACCTTAAATGATGCAATTTTTACTCTGGAGGAAAAAAAAGTATGAAAAAGGAAACACATTTAGTCCAGGATATGATCTTTATAATAGTATGTGTATACTGTGTAGGTATAGATATAGATGCAGAGCATATAATAAACTCATTGGCAGGTTATTTGAATTCCGACACGTCCAAACATCTTTCCAGCTTCAAACATCCTTCCAGCTTGCCCCTCCACTGCCATTTTTCTCACTGACTCCACTCAGTCATTCTTATTTAAACCTCTGCTTTTTGTTCACTAAGGATGAGGGGTGGACATCCCCAGAAAAGGGAAGGGAATGAAAGTATGTAGGTATCACAAAGTGGATGGTTAGTACATATTCATGGAATGAAGTCATGTGCTAATTGATTCATTATGCAGGTATTTGCCAGCAAATACACCATTGTAGCTCACGTCCAGACCACCTTGAAGCATAACAAAGAGACGCAACATGAGTGTGTTTCAGAAACCTAGCTCAATATAGAGAACTGAAAACACTGTTCTTTCCCATAAACTCACTAAAAGGACAAAATAAAAGTCTAAATAAGAGGCAATAATTCAAAGGAATTAAATAAGAGAGCAGACAACAACATACTTCAGTGAAATATTGCAAGCTGGAAAGCAGATGGGTGAATCTCAATTTATCCTCATCAGAGAAACTTGGAAGTACTCAGGGTCAAGGGAGTAAACTAGGAAATAGGCCAGCCCTTGGCCCACACGAAGGCCTCTGAAAGCGAGGTCTCAGATATGGTTAAAAGCAAACCTTTCTCTGTCTCTCTCTTTGCCTTTTTAAAAATTTGTGCAAGTGTATAAGGTACATGAGAAAATTTGTTACATGTATATGATATGTAGTATTCCAGGTGTCTGTCACCCAAGTACAATACATTTTTACGTAAAGTCATCTTACTCTGCTGTGAAACACTGAATGTACTGGTTTTATTTTACTGTATGTGTTTGCACTTTTTACTCACTCATCCTCCCTGCCCCATCCCCCAAAGCAGGACTTCTTTGGAAGATTGAATATCTCCGTCCCACAGAGCTAAATAATTGCTCCTTATTTGACCTGGGAGTTGATCCACAGAGATTAATTATCTCTCGAGGGCAGACGGGACGTTCTTCCAGATGCTAGTGACAGCTCGTGGGCAGGGGTAGAGTTACACAGAATATGGAAAGTAAGTCAAAGTCTACACACAGAATGTTGAGAAACTTATGCAGCTTCCCACACTGGATTCTAAAAATGCCAACAGCAGGGAGGGAAACAGTTCTCTCTAGGAAAACTGAGAAGTCAAGAAAAGAGTCAGGTACCGATATTTACATGTCTCCATTTAAATCATAGGTTGCCAATTTAAGTGTGAGTCCCATAAGTTGACGAAACCTATCCAATTGCAGATTTAGTGCCTCTGTTTCAAATATCAGGAGTATTTGAGGATCATCCAAAATGCTAGGAGGTCGTCCATCTAACATGGAATAGAGAGACAAGAAAGGAGACCTTTAGATCACCATTTCTTTAAGTCTGGTCTGGAAACATTTGGAAGTCCATGAAATAAGAACCACATTCATAATAATAACAGGACTTAATTAACTATTTCCTCTGTTTTTGAGAGTTTGCAATTATGTTTTGCCCAAGTTACATAGCTTGAGATCTCACAACAAACTCAGTCCAGAAGAAGATATGCGACCTAAGCTCTGTTTCAGTAAGCTAGGCATTAAAGATATCTACAAGAATGTAAAATAATGCCACTGTTGTTCCTTTTCAGTTGGAAAACATAGCTACTTACAAAAATTATGCCATTTTTGTAACAGATAGTGGGTTTGTACAGAGGCTGGGAGGCCTTCTAAGACAGGTTTTGCAAACTGTAGGGTGCCATTCTCAGTACGGGTCAATGGGTTAATACTATGAGTGGATGCAAGTTATAGAGTATCTTAGACTCAAGCAGAGGGGGAGGAAACTACAACAAAATTAGAAAAGCAACAAACAATTCAGGCCAGCTTTAATCCACTACATGTTATGAAGTATGATTCTGTATTAGTCTGTTCTCACACTGCTAATACATAGCTGAGACTGGGTAATTTATAAAGGAAAGAGGTTTAATGGACTTACAGTTCCACATGGCTAGGGAGGCCTTACAATCATGGCAGAAGGTGAATGAGAAGCAAAGGCACATCTTACATGGTGGCAGGCAAGAGGGCATGTGCAAGGGAACTCCCCTTTATAAAACCATCAGATCTCGTGATACTTATTCACTATCACGAGAACAGTAAGGGGAAAACTCACCTCCAAGATTCAATTACCTCCCACCAGTTCCCTCCAATGACATGTGGGGATTATTACAATTCAAGGTGAGGTTTGGGTGGGAGACACAGACCCAAACCATATCACATTCAGTGGTTGGAAAAAGCAAATGCATTCACCTGTGGAAAATTTGGCAAGCTATATTAAAATGCAGAGAATGTTTATCCTCTGTCCCACTCATATCAAATATACGTCACTGTGTGTGTGTATACAAGTGTGCATGCATCTATGTATTTGAGTGCACAAATGAGAAAAAACACAAAATTTTCATAGTAGTTATCTCTGGGTAGGAGGAGGTGGGCATGGGGTCACTTGTCATTTCACTGTATTTATCTTCTATCTTACTTGGAACTTGAATTTGTAATTCAAAGTGAATGGATTAAATGATGACTTGTCTAATGCTTTAGTAAAAGTGTGCTATGTATTCCCAAATAGCTTGTAGATAATGCCAAATACTAGACATTAGTTTCCAGTGCTGCCATCATTGGATGTAAAACGTTGTCAGTTGAGCTGAAAAGAAGGAAGCCGCTCACTTACCTCCTTCTGCAGTCTGGTGGGTGCAGAGGAACTGGCGCCCAAATCCATATTGGTTGGACATGGTTCAATAGTATGCCACAGAAACAGAACTAAATCTAGGGAGGGTAGTGGGGGAGGAACAGCGTCTAAAAAAGGGATTCATTTCCCACACATGCAAAGGAATGTTGAACAAATCCATCTTGTGATACTCACCAAGGTGTTAGCCAAACCTAGAGGAGACAGAACTTCCACTCGTATTGCCAAATGTCTGTTTGTTGGGAAAATGCTTCTCATCTGTTATGAGTGTTAAACCATTCTGAAGGTATCTGGGAAACCAAATCAGTAATTTAAAAATTCCTTGTAAACTCGGAATGAAAATAAAGGGAGAGGTACCTACTGCCTCGTCTATTTGTCTCATGGATGCTTTCACTGACTCCATGACAGAGGAAGCTTTTCTAGTACTGGAGTCCCCATCTCCAAGGACAATAATGCCTTCTTTGGGAATAACTCTGGAAGGACCTGCCTGAGGCTATTTTACACTTAATTTTTAAAAATAAGTAAAGGAGTACACTCTAAAATAGCAATAAAAAGTGTAGCACTGCAAATACTAGGTGATAGAAATTTTTCAGCTCCAAGATTGTCTTAGGGGACTACCATTATACATATGGTCCACTGTTGACTGAAACATCATCTTTATGCAGTACATGACCATATATGTATATGTAGATACAGATATAACTACATATAGATATAAATGCAGATAATTTTTATTCTATATCCCACTTATATAAAATATACATGAATATGCATATAAGCATCTGTGTGTACATCTATGTATTTGAGCACCCAAATGGGAAAAACACACAAAATTTTAATAGTGATTATCTCTCGGGATGGGGAGGTGGCTATAGAGTCACCATTCCATGCTATTTTCTATCTATATATCTATACTATATCCATACTCTATATACCAAATACTAAATATATATACACACACACTGAATGTGTATACTATATCTATGTCTACTATATGTGTATACTATATATACTTGTGTGTACTATATATACTTCATGTGTGTACTATATATACTTATATACACATAAGTATGTGTATCTAAATCTACATGTAGATAAAGATATAGTATATACACATTTATATACACTTATGTGTATTCATATTCATATCTATCATCTTTCTACCTACCATCTATCATGCTATTTGTCATCTATCATCTATCTACCATCTATCTGCCCATCTATGTACCCATCCATCAATCTACCTGTCATCTATCTATATATCTATCCCAAATATCTATTCATCTATCTACCCTTATATCTGTTCATCTAGTTGTCTGTCTCATCCATCTATCTCATCTATGTACCTGTTATCTACCTATCCATCTATCTATCTATCTGTCTGTCTGTCTATCTATCTATCTATCTATCTATCTATCTATCTATCTATCTATCATGAGTATAATTCCTCTCATATCTGTTTTCTTCTCAAAAACTTCTAGACAATTTTGTACAAATGGATTTATTATAATGATAACACACCGTGCCCTACAGCTTTTAAAATTTTCTTCAAAGTATCTCATGCATTACCTCATTTGATATATTTGCTAACTTCTCTGTAGGAGGCCATTGGCCACCATTGAGCCTCATCTCTGAAATGTGGAGAAACAATGCTGGCAGCATAAATTAGACCAGTGTTATCAAGTCTGAAGGCAGCATGTTGGGGTGATATGTTAATTGATTCAGAAGCAATTAATGTTAGCTCTTAATGGTGGAAAGCATTTCCACCCTGTAATAATGTATCAAGACCTTTGTTTTCATGGAATCTTCTCAAATGTTTTGTGATATTTCAAACCAAATCATTTTAGTTACACAATGCATTACCACCTTTTTAAAATTTTATTCTTCTCCCCAGCTCCCCAAAGATAAATTCAGATCAGGAAGTAAATACATTTTCTAGTTAGAAAGCACAATGCAATTTGAAATGTCGAAAGGAACAGATTCCAAGACTAAGAAATTAATGCCCACACCCAAAGGCACAAAGTAATTATTTTCCAAAGAGTGTGTCTGCTAATCCATATCAGCCAGATGCACAGAGGTTTAATAAGACATGCAACCTAGGAGGAATATTAAACAATGCTTCTTGGATCCTATTAAATCCTGCTCTTGTTGTATGCTACAAAATGCAAAGTTCTAGAAAAACATATTTTTAAAAAGCAAAGCCAGGTGTACATGAATGGATTCTAATTCAAGCATGTATTGCTTCACCTACCTGCTAAGGTCTTGCCTGTCCATATTCAGGTTGGTGGCAAAGTTGGGAATCAGGAAGTGAGAAGTTTCATCAACTTGAGAGGAATCGACAGCCAAATAACATACATGAGCAGGGATAACTGCATCCTCTTGTCATTCTTTCTATGGCTGGGTTCCAAATATCATGTGTGGCTTGTATTTCTAGGTTCACAACTGCTATGGTAGGGTCCAGCCTCTTTACTGTTTTCTTATGGCAAGTAGGTGCAAACAGATTATTTCTATGGTGGTGCACCCTATGCAGCCACTGCTATGGGCTTGGCTTCTAATTATTCTCCCTTGCTTTCTTCTCCAGGGGATTGCTGAAAGCTCACATATGCTTAGAAGATTGTGTCTTCCCTTTGGGAGAGGAGCATGTTCAAGGACTACCTGATGTAATTTAATAAGACGTTAGACCCCTTGCCACAAGCAAAAGAAACTCCTTGTCACTATTCACATTCCTGAGCTCCCTGTGGGATACTCCTTGGTATCTTCTTTTCCCTTGTTTTGCCCGATAACCCCATCTGAGTTTCTCCTGAGCACCTCCTCAGTATATCACCTGCATAACAAGCTCTGTATTACATTCTGTTTCTAGAAAACCTAATATTTCGGCACTCAGATGATTTTCTTGTGCTCCTCAAAGCAGTTCTCAGAGTTACTTTGGCTTTGTGACACCAGCGGAGGAAACCACAAAGCCTGGGAGAGATGCTTGGTTTTGCCTCTGCTGCTACATGTTGTATGGCACCATCACCTTCTTGGAATGCATGACAGTAAGGCACTATCCACTCAGTTGGCTCTGCGGCAGGAAAGCCAGTGGTGAAGTTGGGATGATTTGTGCCTACCCTTGCTCTTTCGTCTCTTTCTCTATATCCTCCAAGGAAAAAGGGAAGGACACTTCCCCCAGGCTCTGTCTCCCAGTCTGGTGTACTGTTTTCAAAATATTCTTGCTATTGTTAAAAACCACTGTTTCCCCCATCTTCTGTGCTTGGGAGATAGTCAACAGGCCTGTTGGGACCAATGGCTATCGGGACACACCCTATATCCTCTCTTCTATCTGGACAATGGGAATGCTTGGGTGTATATGTCTCAAGAGCTTTTTGCTTCCTGATGCAGAGTAATTCCAGCTGGATCTCTACTCTAGCTAGAGATTTCTAAAGATAGTCTTTCTAGCTGACTTCATTATAATAGAGCTTCCTACAGAAACCAGGGAGCATTAAGTACCATCTCCAGGAGAACACAAGAGTGAGGAACAATATGGTACAAGTGTTCTTTGGCAAGTGGCTGCCATTGTTATTCTCACTTGTAGACATAGGGTTGAAATTATATGGTTTAGGCATGGCCCCAGCCATTCTTTCACTAACATGAGAGTGGCTGGGAGAGGGTAGCAGGAAGAGGATGTTCCACTTGCCATCTTCACATGGCAAGAAAGAATGAAATCCAGATTTACAGTCGAGGGGAACCATGGTTCTGCACTTGAAGGACAAATAGAAGACACATGCACACACAAACCCATGTGCATACTCTTCTTCAGGAAGTTGTTTTATTGGGCATTCAGAAATATAGACAAGAAAAAAATAGTGTACCATATAAACTCTTTGATAAAGGAATATATCTTAGGAAAGTGCAATAGAACAAAAAGGAGAAACATTAGGGAAGACAGAATGTCTGACCAAAAGTCATAAACAATGCATGATATCATGTTATAGGTGTTGCTAAGCTGGGGTTACATGTCTGTCACTCATATGTCTCCACAAATGTTTGAAGATAAAAACCAACCCTTGACACAAAATAAGCATGAATATTCCTGATATTGAGTGGAAAAAAACATATTATCAGTTGAAAGCCCTGGAAATTTGAAGAAGAATAGTTTAAAGAGCAAGCTACCATGAACAAACTGGCTTCTTGAAGGCTGTTTCTCATAAGGTGCCACAAATAATCTGCTGTCACAATTACAAAACATGATGAATGAGTGAGATGGTTCAGAAGCCGAACTCATATGCAATGTACTCCTCTATAGATAAGTCTAAATTATGTTTTAGAATAGTCGGACTCCAGCAAGCGTCTAAATATGCAAATCTACACACACAACAGAAAATACAGATTTGTGCTTCTGAGGAAATATAGATGAACATCCCTGATTAAGACTCAACAATTTTGAAAACTAAATAAGTTGTGCACCTTCAGAACTAAATCTGAGTTACTGTTGTTGTTGCTATTGTTGTTTTGTCTTTTTTTAAATTTGAGGGATGTTCTTACTGTGTAGTGGCGTGATCATGGCTCACTGCAGCCTCGACCTCTCAGGCTCAGGCAATCAATCCTCCCACCTCAACCTCCTGAGTAGCTGGGACCAAAGACACGGGCCACCATGCCTGGCTAATATTTTCTTTTATCTTTTTGGTACACGTGAGGCTTTACTGTGTTGTTCAGGCTGGTCTCAAGCTCCTGGGCTCAAGTGATTCTCTCACCTCAGCCTCTCAAAGTGCTGGCATTATAGGAGTGAGCCACCACACATGACCCCTAACTCTCAATTTTTGATAAACAACACGTAACAATGTGCATGAGGTCTCAATCCTTGGTAAAACTTAAAACACAAGTGGTTTATGCTGTAACCATTCTCATGGTTTAAAACTCCAGTCTTAGGATCTAAGACAAAAATAGTTTATTTTGTAACTCCACTTTCTAGGAGAAATTAAGATTTTCTTCCATTGATGAATGTTGATCATTTATTATAAGATAAATAAGGTTTATAATATTTACCTAAATGATGATTCTGTTTAATGCACAGGACTATAGCTATAAGCTAGGTAAATGATGCAGTGGCTTTCTATTTCTATTTCTCACATTAGCAGTAGAGTGTCCATATTAAAAGTTTTTTTTTTTTTTTTTTGCTTGACTGGGCACCATGGCTCATGCTTGTAACGCCAGCACTTTAGGAGGCCAGGGCAGGAGGATTGCTTGAGCCTACGAGTTGGAGATTTGCCTGAGCAACATAACGAGACCCCTTTCTCTACAAAAACAAAAACAAAAAAACAAAAAAACAACATTTTTTAAGCCTAACACAAGACTCAAGGGTCATCAACAAAAAGGTTTCATATATTTGACAACTTAGAAACACGTTTCTGGGATCCAGTGTAGCATATGATGAAAGATGCCAGAAATATAACAAATAAATAATAGGAATAATTGAAAGCTACTAAAAATATAATATGTATATAAAACATATTAAAATAGTATCAGTGTGGCTGCTAGTTTTAATTAACTTAGAAAATAAATTTAGTCATTTTAAGACCAAACAAAAAATGCATGCCCTTTTCCCCACTTAGTTACCAAAATTTTATAATTCAACCATTTTTTTTTACCAATATGATAAGCTAAAAAATGTTCTCATGTCTACGTTTACTTCCTTTTTATTTGATTGCTAGTGTAATTAATCATTTATCATAAGTTCTTTGGCCATTTCTGTTTTCATATGGATACTTTATTTCATATTTTAAAATTATTTTATTGGCCTGATTATCTTAAATAGTATTAATATATCTTCAATACCATTAAGATAAAATATTACAATAAAATTTTTATTTTTAAGATTTTTTGAAATACTGAAACTGATCCATTGCTCCTTGTATGTGTTCAATAATCAAGGAAATAAGAAAACCATTTCGTATTTTTGTTTGTTTATTTATAACTTCTAGACTTCCATGGGGGCAATCAATATAGTCCTTGATATCGTGGGTTCTGATATCTGATATCATGGTACCATGAATTTTCCGGGTATTGTGTAAAGCTTTGGAAGGACATTTCACTTCCAACTCTTTGAAAACATCATCTATTTTCTTCTAATAATTTGTTATTGTTTTAAATTTTGTAAGGCATTTTAGATCTTATTTGTGAGGGGAGAGAATCTGTCTTCATCACCCCCACTCCATAGATCACCAAATATCCAAACCCCACGGATGGAATTTTCTCATTCACTTCAGATAATCTCATGTGTGATCAATGCCTCATATTTGTGGATGTGCCTCTAGCTTTTGAATATTGTTCTGTAAAGCTGTATTTTGCTCTCTGTGTTTCATGTACGCATTGCCTCTATGACAGTAGCAAAGGGGTACACATTTGTATCTAGGAGAACAGGAGTTCATTCACATACTTCTTTCTCATATATTTTTTCTTAGTTATTCTTACAGATATGTTAATCTAAAAAATACTAGACTCAATTTGGTAACTTATGCCAAAATTCTTACCCATCTGATGGCCTATATTTAATTTATAGATTTAAGATGGATGTGTATCTTAAGCTTAACATTTCAAAGATATAAGACAAAAAAAGAGTGGCAGTTAGAAATAATAAATAGCTCAAAGTATTTCATAATAGTGCACCATTTACACCTGCGATTTAAGATTCTCTGGAATGTGCTGTCTTCCTGAATTATGTATAAGCCATGGAAACTATAGAATACTACGTAGCTTCCTAAGGGAAGCAGCATTTTGCATGGGCCAGTTTCCATCAAACCTAAACCTCTAAGATTTAGTAACCGATCTTACAAGGAATGAACATTATGCATTAATTGACTTCTGAAGCCTTGTCATCTCGGTTATCTCAGTTGAGAACAGCTGGTGTAGCAGGTGGCTTACTAGGATGAGTATGAACTGAAGAAAATACTAACTCAAATTTTCCTAAAGAGAAAAAATTATAGGAGATGCAACAGATCCTAGCCACCACCCTGCATGGAGATGATTTACAATTATGAAAAAGACCTACTCTAATTTAATTCCTCCATTCTGTAACGCTGACTTTGTTTTGCTCCCAGTATCGGTATCAGATTCAAAATGGATCAGTATCACTTTCTCTTCAACATACCTACATTAAAGAAAACTAAACTAATGGATATGTCTATGTGGAAAGCATGGGAATTATTTTATTTTATTATTTTCTGAGATAGAGTCTTGCTCTGTTGCCCAGCCTGGAGTGCAATGGTGCGACCTTTGCTCACTGCAACCTCTGCCTTCTGGGTTCAAGCAAATCTCCAGCCTCAGCCCCCTGAGTAGCTGTGATTACAGGCACACGCCACCACATCTGGATAACTTTTGTATTTTTAGTAGGGATGGGTATTGGCCATGTTGCCCAGGCTGGTCTCAAACTCCTGACCTCAGGTGATCTGCCCTCCTTGGCCTCATAAAGTAATAGAATTACAGACATTGAGCCACGGCGCCCAGCTAACTTTTGTATTTGTGGTAGGGACGGGTTTTCACCACGTTGCCTGGGCTGGCCTTGAACTCCTGACCTCAGGTGATTCATTCACTTCAGCCTCCCAAATTGCTGGGATTACAGGCATGAGCCACCATGCCCAACCGAGAATGACTTTAAATGTACACGGTAGAGAACCAGTTCCCCGTGTGTGCTTTCTGATGTGCTGCACTTTTATTCTCATTTGAAACAAATAAGCAATGGGTAAATAAATTAAATGAACACGCTGAGGCAATAGTTTGGTGTTTATCTAAAGCAATAGTTTGGTGTTTATCATTCTGCAGAACACTGTTTTGATTAGGTAACGTTTGAGAGGTAATCACCTCTGGTCCTCACAGAAAACATATCTCTCTAAAGTCAACACACACGCATGCACATTTGAGAGACAGAAAGCTCACAATTACATGGGCAGTCTTCCAAAATGAATATTTTGCATTCAGGTATCAGTAATATTGTCAATTGTTAAGCCTCATTTTGATAAAGTGATTGTTAATGAGGACTTAATGTTTGCTCTATTTGCCAAAGCCTACTTTGCTAGATATAAAATTAAAGAACGTCATAAAGCAAGAAACTCAATTACGGATAGTTTTACAACATACTGTGGAAATATTTAAACCAAATATATTTTCCAATAAACTCTAAAGACCCCACGATAATGGAGGAGCATGTATTTTTGTATTAAAATTGCAGAGGTTGGAGTGATTCAAAAGACTGTATAGCCACTGTGTGTTCTAGAATATCCTATAATCTCCAAGGAAATTCCCCATCATGCAATAATACCACCAAGTTTCGCATATAATTTTCATCCATATATTTACCTCCTGAACCAATTAGTCAAAAGTGCACCTTCTCACTCTTCACAATTGCAAAGATAGTCAACCTAAGTGTCCATCAAGTGATGACTGGATAAAGAAAATGTCATTGTCAATGTAACTATGATGTGTCAGCCTCCCTTTTCCACAGGATCCTTGCAAATCTATCTGTTTCCCTCACCATTAACCTCATTCCCACTTTGGCTTTTGCACATTGTTTCTGGATGCTGGAGTTTTCCAGCCCTTCTAGCTCATTTCTTTGGAATCAAATCTCTGTCTTATTTCTGCCCTTTCTGTGTCAGTGACGAGGAATGTTTTGTGAAGATGAATTTATAAAGATAATAGACATAAGTTTATGAGGATAATAAAATACATTTATAAAGATTATAAACAAAGATGAATTTGTTGTGAAACAATATACTGAGTGTGGAAATAGAAAGCTCCTATAATACCTATATTGATGCAGCTGAAAACCAAGAAATATGAAACCAATTCATTCATTTGGAAAAAGTCATTAACATCTCATTGAAAATGTTCGGAGTTTCTCTACTTCATTTTCATGCCTACATGGATTTCACAAGCAAAGATGTTCTTTAAACTAAGATTATATCTTTAGTTTTTGTTTTTGGTTTTTTTTTTTTTTTTTTTTTTTGAGACGGAGTCTCACTCTGTCGCCAAGGCTGGAGTGCAGTGGCAGGATCTCAGCTCACTGCAAGCTCCGCCTCCTGGGTTCACACCTTTCTCCCCTCTCAGCCTCCCGAGTAGCTGGGACTACAGGCGCCCGCCACCTCGCCCCACTAGTTTTTTGTATTTTTTAGTAGAGACGGGGTTTCACCGTGTTAGCCAGGATGGTCTCGATCTCCTGACCTCGTGATCCGCCCGTCTCGGCCTCCCAAAGTGCTGGGATTACAGGCTTGAGCCACCGCGCCCGGCCATAGTTTTTGTTTTCTTTGGTTTGGTTTTTTTGGGGGGTGTGTGTGAAATCTCAGACAACAAACTCTATAAATGAGGCATAAGGGCAACTGTATACAACTTTATTTGAAGTTCCTATAATCTCTTCAATAAAATTAATATTTTACTACATATAAACTTTATATTCTAGTAACTATCAATCACATTGACAATTATCAGTGTAAAAGCAATAATTTATTTATGTAATCTTTTCCTGTATTTTTTCTTCTATTTATACAGTTTCCTGTGACTTTGATTTGGATCCAATCCAGAGAATTTTTTTTCAAGGCTCTTATTCTATCTTAATCTTTTCATTGTTCTTGCTGTTGTTATTTTTGCAACTGTAGCTTTGTTCTTGAGCTAGAACATACACCTGTAAATTGCTTTGGAATGAAGACAATTAGTAACACTCTGTCTGGGACGTTAAGGCTTTGTGAATTTTTATCTAGATACAATTGTCATAATGCTGAACTCTAATATAACTGGCAATATGTGTGAAAAATTGCTCATCCATGAGAAATACAATGTGATTTCTTATGGGTTAGGTTAAAACAGTATTTTAAATAAATCTATTTTACACTCCTTATCAGGTCAAGAAGAATGGTTATTCTACATACCTGGCCTTGCTCATGACTTTCTTGCTTATATTATTCTGCAACAGAGTCTTGATGCCAGTTACCAAGTGTAAATATTTCTGGTTCTTGTCATTAGCATCCAATTCTAACCTTCCTCTCTCTTCTTCCTCTACCATTTGTGTCAAGGTCACTGAAAGGTTTTAGGAGTATACTGAACTCTGTGAAGGTGCAGAAAAACATTAAACACTTCTATAACAAATATCATATATGTATGTTGCATACAAATTAGAAAGTAGAGATAAGCAAAACGGTAAATGCTACGAAAATAATTTCTAATCTCATGAGTCAGGGCAGTCACTCAGCAAACTGTTGACTCTTGTAACATTCTTTATGCCTTTAAATATGTACACAGACTTTTATTTATGAAAATGGGATTTAAAACGCCATTTTAAATACCTTTTTCTTTCCCCTCAGTCTTTTGGGCTGGACCTATTTTCATTTCAATATATATGCACTTGCATCATCATTTTCGAAAAAAAATTTTTAAGAGACATGGTCTTGCTCTGTCACTGAGGCTAGAGTGCAGTGGTGCAATCATAGCTCACTGTAACCTCGACCTCTTGGGCTCAAGAGATTCTCCCTTGAGGAACGATCTGGAGTCGTTAGGACTATAGGCATGCACCATCATGCCCAGCTATCTCTTTTTAAATTTTTTCTAGAGGTAAGGCTCTCTATGTTGCCCAGGCTGGTCTCGAACTCTTGCCTCCAATGATCTTCCTGCCTCAGCCTCCCAAAATGCTGGGATCACAAGTGTGAACCACCACACGTGGCCAAAATCATCATTTTTAATGGCCAAAGAATGTACTTGCTTATTGGTGCCCTTATGTCTGGATACCCAGGATGCTTCCATAACATCCTGATGACCGTACTCAACAATGAGATATCAAGATGGTAAAACTGAGCACACCAACCAGCCACTCTTTGTTAGTTCACACAGCTTGAAATCAAAGGAAATCACTGCCTTGGGATGCTCAGAGGAGCCAATGATTTTAGAAATTCCCCATAGAGAAAGCAGAAGGAACCTCATTAAAGAAGTTAGAGGCATGACCTTAATGCTGCTGCAAAATGTCAGAACAATTCCATATCTTTCTGAATAACTACATTTCTAGAAGGTTTAATCTCTGAATATCTATCTATCTATCACCTACGCATCCATCACATGTACCTCTCTATCTGTTCATCCATCACATCTATCTATCTATGCTATCTATTTCTCTATCTATCATCTATCCATCTACCACATCTTGCTCTCTCTTATATAGATATAATATATATAAGATATATATATCTTCTATCCATCCATCATGTTTATCTCTGGGTGTGTATTCATAGATTTATATATATAAAATATATATATTCACATAGATGCATATATATATACATGTGTGGATATATCTATGTATATTTCTATGTGTATATTTTATTTATTGTTACCCCAACCCTAAAAGGAATAGTGATTGACAACAGGGGAGAGTAGCTCCTCAATAGTCAGGTTGCTACTAATTAATATTTATTACCAGTTTCTAATGTTCAGATATTTTTCATATATTTAGCAATTTAATATTTTTGAAAAGTCAGTGAGATACCATTATATCCGCATTTCACAGTTTAAAGTCAATGAATTGGAGGTTGGGAGAAAAGTCCACATTGTGGCAGGTTGGGGCCATGGGTGTTGTTGAGGCAGCTCTTGGGCAGTGTGATGTCCAGGTGGCTGCTCTTAGACACAATCTGCCAAAGAAAGAAGCTCTGGAAAACTGGAGATAGCCTGGAAGCTTCCACACAACTCAACTTGCAGCTGCACACATTCTCATTTAATGCACTGATGACTGATTTCTAATAATGATCCACAATGGAAACACATTATGCAGTACTATTCTTTAAGATATATCAATATTGAACATGAGTAGCATCATCTGATGAAGCAGCTTCCACTTAAATGACATGCACTTTGCTTTCCATTGTAACTATAAGAAGTCATAGTTTGGGATGGTAATATTTATTTTACTCTCTAGGAATTTTTTTGTTTTGTTTTGTTTTCTGCAAACTTGACCTAAATTTAAGTCTAAATCAGGAGATTCGAAGAAATAGGGCTGGCATGCTTTCAATATGCTTTCGATAAATCGTATAGTAATTAAATGATACAGAAGGGATAATCACTTCACTAATTGCACAGGTGATTATATCCAAACACATCTGAAATTAATTCAGATAGAAAGATCTCTAAAAAGAGGAAGTGGCCTCCTTTCTCCAGATCCAGTTCAGAAAGCAGTCTAAACCGAGCCCTGAGTGAGCGCATCTGCAGTGAAGCCTCCACTGCAGCCTCGACCGCCCCCTCCCCTTCTCTCTCTGGATGCATGCCCACCCTGGGCTGCCAGGTCCTCTGCATAAGCTAGGACACCTGCAACACAGAAAGAAAGCTCATCTTCATCAAAACAGGCTTTGAAGCTCTTCTGCGGATAAACACTCTTCGTTTATTAGCGATTTAATCCTTTAGTAAAAGCTCACTTTGTTAAGTGGCTCAGCTTTCAAAAACAGCCCACGCAGATATTTGCATGAGTCCATTAAAGACGACCAGACAACACGAGATGGCTAAAAATATGTCTCAGGATCTTGGGTAAGCCTAGGTGACCTATCTCTATCAGGGCTAGGGAAAAGATTACAGAGCTCTTTGTGTTGAATCAGGTTTCCTGAAATAGAATTCTTCCTTTTTGGATCCATCTGAACTTGGTCTGTGCTATTGTATTATTCATTCTTTATTACCTCAACAGCACTTCTGGTTTCCTTTCCTTTTCAGTTGAGCATAGTCTTCTAGTGAGAACGTGTAACTGGAGTAGTCAGTAACATTCTCAAATATAAATTAAATTAGATCATTAAAATATTGTCTCCCTGGATATGGCGGCTCTGGTGTATTCTGTTTTAGAAAGGCCATTAATTTAAAGCACGGCATGGATAGGGTGTGAAAATCTTATTGGCACCACATTTACAGTGCCTCTGGGTCTTTTAAACTTAAGTGATGAAACTAATAGCGTCGATATTTTAGTATACTATACTTATTATGTCAAATGGGAAGCGTGTTGCTAATTGTATATCTGGAGACAGAGAGAGAGAAAGAGAGAGAGGGAGAGAGAGAGTTAAGAAATGCCAAAGCGATTTTCAAGTTAAAAGATAATTTGACTTTTATGACCTAGTTCTTCCTTTGCTTTGAGAAATCCCAAGAGACAAAGAATAAAATATAAGCTAAAATGCAATGAGATCAGAAGCAAAACAGGAAAACAAAAACAAAGAGAATTCATAAAACCACTTGGGGAAGCAGAGAAGTGAAAGGTGAAAATATCAATGTCAGTAAGTCTGACAGGGAAACAGCAAGTGAATTGAGAACAACTGCATTCAAATCACCAAAAGGTGCATATTTTAAAAACGTTAGTACAAATTGATGTAGAAAAAGTGGGACTTAATGGAGAACTACCACATTTTAAATTCAAAATCAGGAAATGACAGCATCAGTTGTTGGCCAAAACTCTCTAAAAGAGACCTATTTTACCATCCTTCTTAAGACAGGCAAAAATAAAGAAAATAAAAGAAAACAACAGCTTTAAAGAAAATGTACAACCGGAAATTAAGAGTAGTGATCCTGGTGAGATGAAAACAAGTTGAGATATACTATTGGCCCTGCTTATTGGCTTGGAAGTGTTTCCCAGGCCTGACCTAAAAAGGGAGAAGTCAGGCTGAGCTCAAAAGATTTTGATTCTTGGGAAAACAAGGCTGCTAGGGCTCTCAGGACAGAGTACCAGGAGAGAGTTAGCTTCACCCAGAGGAGAATGGAGATCTGCAGAGAGAACTGCTCAAGTTTTCATCCGAGTGTCTATCACTGCATATGTATGAGGAAACTACACAAGGGATGGGGAAATAACCACCTGCATTAGTTCTTTCTCACACTGCTAATAAAGACTTGCCTGAGACTGGGTAATTTATAAAGGAAAAAGGTTTAATGAACTCACAGTTCCACATGGCTGGGGAGGCCTCACAATCATGGAGGAAGGCAAAGGAGAAGCAAAGGTATGTCTTACATGGCAGCAGGCAAAAAGAGTGTGTGCTGGAGAACTCCCCTGTATAAAACCATCAGATCTCATGAGATTTATTCATATCACGAGAACAGCACAGGAAAGACCCACCCCCATGACCAATTACCTCCTACCTGGTCCCTCCCACAACATGTGGGAATTGTGGGAGCTACAAATCAAGATGAGATTTGGGTGGCAACACAGCCAGACCATATCACCACCTAACAAGTTTAGCACCAATCTATAGAAAATGGCAACAGGTCAGCAATGAACCACCTTAGAAGATGAAAATGAACATTTCTCAAAGATAATTCAGAGCCAAAACCACTTCTGTTCCAACCAGCTTGACTAGAGAATCTCATGAAACATGGGGCATTAGGTAAAGTGCACAGAATGATGTTGCCTTGGGAAGGAATAATTAATTTGCCCTTTCCTGAGAATGGTTCCAGCCCAATCTAGTAAGTCTTAAAAGTAAGATATAAGTTAAGATTTTTTTGGCAGGGGGGATGGAGTCTTGCTCTCTCGCCCAGAATGGAGTGCAGTCTGACTCACTACAACCTCCACCTCCAGGGTTCAAGCAATTCTGTCTCAGTCTCCCGAGTAGCTGGGATTACAGGTGCCTGCCATCACACCTGGCTAATTTTTGTGTTTTTAGTAGACACGGGGCTTCACCATGTTGGTCAGGCTGGTCTTGAATTACTGACCTCAGGTGATCCACCTGCCTTGGCTTCCCAAATTGCTGGGATTACAAGCATGAGCCACTGTGCCCAGCCAAGACTTAAGTAAGATCTTAAAACTGAGACTCAAACCGTACCCAAGTAATTTAAATGTGTATCAGAACAAATGCCTAGGACAGTTACGGGAATACTAACCTATCAAGACCCCAACAAGGTAAAATTCACAATGAATTAATAATTCATTAAAATGAATGAATAGTGGATTAGTAAATTATTAATGAATTAATATTATACAATAAAAAAGATTGCATAAGACATAGTCAATATACTGAAATCAATTGTGTTTTTTTTTATACTAGCTGTAGCAATCAGAACTAAAATAAAAATTAGACATTTTTACCACAATACCAAATGCACAGGATACTTACAGGGTGAATCTAACAAGAGTTTTTAAAGACCTGTGCATACTAAACCCAAACACATTGCCAAGAAATATACAATATTAAAAGTCAGAACATTTGAAATTGTTAATATGTCAATTATCCCCAAATGTGCCCAGGCATTTCATAACATCACAGTCAAATTCACAGCAAGCTCTTTGGGGGAAAGATGACAAACTTAATTGGAAATGCATATGGAAATGCCAAGGACCTTGAATGGTCAAAATAACTTTGAAAAAGAAGAATAAAGTTGGAGAACATACTTCACCTGATTTCAGGTTTTTTATTGTAAAGGTAATATAATCAAGACAGTATGTTATTGTCAACCAACACAGACAAGTAAGTCAAGGGAACAGAATACCGTATCCTGAAGTAGACACATACATATATAGACAACTGACTTCTGAAAAAAGTTTCAAAGGCAATTCCATGGAGAATGTTTATTTTAAACACATGGTACTAGAATAATCAGATATCCATATGCAAACAAAACAGAATAGCAATATATACCTTGTACCATATAAAAAATTAACTCAAAATGAACCATTGGCCTAAATTTAAATTTAGATTTAAAACCTAAATCTTTAATACTTCTAGAAGAAACATAGGAAAAATAAACGTGACCTAGGCCTAACAAAAGATTTCTTAGATGTAACACCAAACTCATACTTCATAAAACAAATAAATAGAATATAAAAATTAAAATATCTGCTTTACAAAAGATATTTGAAAGATATTCTGTTAAGAGAATGAAAAGATAAACTGGATTGACAGAACTCGCATTTCTGATCAAGAAATTGTCATCAGAAGACAGAGAACTCTGAAAAATGATTAATAGTAAATAATGCCATTTTTTTTTAGAATGGCAAAGATTTGAACAGACACTGTACCGAGGACTTAAGATCCATGAACAGCAAAAAAGAAGATGAAAATATATTCAATTTATTAGTCATTAGGGAAATGCAATTAAGACCAAAATGTAATTCTACCACACACCTATTAGGATGGATACAATTTTAAAATCCTCACCATAGCATCTTTGGTGAGGACATAGAGAACAGATACTTTCATTTCTTGCTGGTATGTTAAACAGTCTAACCAATTTGGAAAGTTTGGCAGTTTCTTAGAAAGTGAAGCATACTATGTTGAATAGGAGTAGTGAGAGAGGACATCCTTGCCTTGTGCCGGTTTTCAAAGGGAATGCTTCCAGCTTTTGCCCATTCAGTATGATATTGGCTGTGGGTTTGTCATAAATAGCTCTTATTATTTTGAGATACGTTACATCAATACTTAGTTTATTGAGAGTCTTTAGCATGAAGGGGTGTTGAATTTTGTCAAAGGCCTTTTCTGCATCTATCGAGATAATCATGTAGTTTTTGTCATTGGTTCTGTTTATGTGATGGATTATGTTTATTGATTTGCTTATGTTTAACCAGCCTTGCATCCCAGGTATGCAGCTGACTTGATTGTGGTGTATAGGCTTTTTGATGTACTGCTGGATTTGGTTTCCCAATATTTTATTGAGGATTTTTGCATCGATGTTCATCAGGGATATTGGCCTGAAATTTTCTCTTTTTGTTGTGTCTCTGTCAGGTTTTGGTATCAGGATGATGCTGGCCTCATAAAATGAGTTAGAGAGAATTCCTTCTTTTTCTGTTTGGAATAGTTTCAGAAGGACTAGTACCAGCTCCTCTTTGTACCTCTGGCAGAATTCGGCTGTGAATCTGTCTGGTCCTGGACTTTTTTTGGTTGGTAGGCTATTAACTACTGCCTCAATTTCAGAACTTGTTATTGGTCTATTCAGGGATTTGACTTCTTCCTGGTTCAGTCTTGAGAGAGTATGTGTCCAGGAATTTACCCATTTCTTCTAGATTTTCTAGTTTATTAGTGTAAGAGGTGTTTTATTTCTTGTCTTCTGGTAGCTTTTTGAAGTTTGCTCTTGCTTCTCTAGTTCTTTAAATTTTGATGTTAGGGTGTCAATTTTAGATCTTTCCTGCTTTCTCTTGTGTGCTTTTAGTGCTATAAATTTCCCTCTACACGCTGCTTTAAATGTGTCCCAGAGATTCTGGTACGTTGTATCTTTGTTCTCACTGGTTTCAAAGAACATCTTTATTTCTGCCTTAATTTGGTTATATATCCAGTAGTCATTCAGGGGCAGGTTGTTCGGTTTCCATGTAGTTGTGTGGTTTTGATCAAGTTTTTAAATCCTGCATTCTAATTTGATTGCACTGTGGTCTGAAAGACTGTTGTTAAGATTTCCGTTCTTTCGCATTTGCTGAGGAGTGTTCTACTTCCAATTATATGGTCAATTTTAGAATAAGTGCGATGAGATGCTGAGAAGAATGTATATTCTGTTGATTTGGGGTGGAGAGTTCTGTAGATATCTATTAGGTCCACTTGGTCTGAAGCTGAGTTCAATCCCTCCATATCCTTGTTAATTTTCTGTCTCATTGATCAGTCTAATATTGACAGTGGGGTGTTAAAGTCTCCCACTATTATTGTGTGGGAGTCTAAGTCTCTATGTAGGTCGCTAAGAACTTGCTTTATAAATCTGGTTGCTCCTGTACTGGGTGCATATGTATTTAGGATAGTTAGCTCTTCTTGTTGCATTGATTCCTTTACTATTATGTAATGCCCTTCTTTGTCTCTTTTGGTCTTTGTTGGTTTAAAGTCTGTTTTATCAGAGAATAGGATTACAACTTCTGCTTTTTTTTTTGCTTGGTAAATATATTCCTCCATTCCTTTATTTTGAGCCTATGTGTGTCTTTGCACATAGTATTGGAAGTTCTGGCCAGGGCAATCAGGCAAGAGAAAGAAATAAAGGGTATTCACATAGGAAAAGAGGAAGTCAAATTGTCTCTATTTGCAGACGACATGATTGTGTATTTAGAAAACCCCATTGTCTCAGTCCAAAATCTCCTTAAGCTGATAAGCAACTTCAGCAAAGTCTCAGGATACAAAATCAATGTGCAAAAATCACAAGCATTCCTATACACCAATAACGGACAAACAGAGCAAAACCATGAGTGGACTCCCATTCACAATTGCTACAAAGAGAATAAAATACCTAGGAATACAACTTACAAGGAATGCGAAGGACCTCTTCAAGGAGAACCACAAACCACTGCTCGAGGAAATAAGAGAGGACACAAACAAATGGAAAAACATTCCACGCTCATGGATAGGAAGAATCAATATCATGAAAATGGCCATACTGCCCAAAGTAATTTATAGATTCAATGCTATGCCCATCAAGCTACCATTGACTTTCTTCATAGAATTGGAAACAACTACTTTAAATTTCATATGGAACCAAAAAAGAGCCCACATAGCCAAGACAATCCTAAGCAGAAAGAACATAACTGGAGGCATCACGCTACCTGACTTCAAACTATACTACATGGCTACAGTAATCAAAACAGCATGGTACTGGTGCCAAAACAGATATATAGACCAATGGAACAGAACAGAGGCCTCAAAAATAACACCACACATCTACAACCATCTGATCTTTGACAAACCTGACAAAAAGAAGCAATGAGGAAAGGATTAGCTATTCAAAATAAATGGTGTTGGGAAAACTGGCTAGCCATATGCAGAAAACTGAAACTGGACCCCTTCTTTACTCCTTATACAAAAATTAACTCAAGATAGATTAAAGACTTAAATATAAGACCAAAACCACAAAAACCCTGCAAGAAAACCTAGGCAATACCATTCAGGACATAGGCATGGGCAAAGACTTTATGACTAAAACACCAAAAGCAATGGCAACAAAAACCAACATTGACAAATGGGATCTAATTAAACTAAAGAGCTTCTGCACAGCCAAAGAAACTATCATCAGAGTGAACAGGCAACCTACCGAATGGGAGAAAATTTTTGCAATCTATCCATCTGACAAAGGGCTAATATCCTGAATCTACAAAGAATTTAAACAAATTTACAAGAAAAAAACAAACAACCCCATTCAAAAGTGGGCAAAGGATATGAACAGACATTTCTCAAAAGAAGACATTTATGCAGCCAACAGACATGAAAAAAGCTCATCATGGCTGGTCATTAGAGAAATGCAAATCAAAAACACAGTGAGATACCATCTCAATCCGGTTAGAATGGTGATCATTAAAAAACAAGGAAACAACACATGCTGGAGAGGATGTGGAGAAACAGGAATGCTTTTATACTGTTGGTGGGAGTGTAAGTTAGTTCAACCATTATGGAAAACAGTGTGGTGATTCCTCAAGGATCTAGAACCAGAAATACCGTTTGACCCAGCAATCCCATTACTGGGTATATCAAAGGATTATAAATCATTCAGCTATAAAGACATGTGCACATGTATTTTTATTGTGGCACTATTCTCAAGAGAAAAGACTTGGAACCAACCCAAATGCCCATCAATGATAGACTGGATAAAGAAAATGTGGCACATATACACCATGGAATACTATGCACCCATAAAAAAACGATGAGTTCATGTCCTTTGCAGAGACATGGATGAAGCTGGAAACCATCATTCTCAGCAAACTAACACAAGAACAGAAAATCCGACACCACATGTTCTCACTCATAAGTGGGAGTTGAACAATGAGAACATATGGACACAGGGAGGGGAACATCACACACCAGGGCCTGTAGCGGGGTGCGGGGCTAGGGGAGGGATAGCATTAGGATAAATACCTAATGTAAATGATGGGTTGATGGGTGCAGCAAACCACCATGGCACATGTAAACCTATGTAACAAAACTGCACGTTCTGCATATGTACCCCAGAACTTAAAGTATAATAATAATAATAATTAAAAGAAAATGAAGCATACATCTATGCTATGAAGCAATCTTTTACTTTCAGCATTTGCCCCGAGAAATGAAAGTACTCATGCCTACATATACTGGCATGCAAATGTTCATAGATAATTTTTACGGTAACCTCTAACTGAAAACAACACAAATATCCATCAGGAAGCAAATGAATAAACACATGATTGTGTCATCACACAATGGAATACTACTTAGCAATAAGAAGAAATGAAGCACTGATATGTGCAAATACTTGCGTGGGTCTTAAAATAATTATGCTGAGTGAAAAAATGACAGATTGCAAAGAGAGAGAGAGAGAGCAAGTACTATATGATTCCATTTATACAAAATTATAGGAAATGCATACTAATCTACAGAGACAGAAAACAGATAATTGTTTGCCTAAGGAAAGGGATTGGAGTCTGCTAGATGTGGCAGGCAAAATCCCAAGAAAACATTTGGAGGTGATGGCTATGTTTATAATCTTTATCATCACGATGCTGTCACAAAAACATATATATGTGTATATCTATATATTAATCATTTTGAAGGCCTTGAATATGTGTCCTATGTCAATTATATCTCAGTAAACCTTTTAATATGTTAAAATACTGAGTCACATTGATTTGTGAATGGTGAACACATTTTATGATCCAGAATACAGTCTATTGTGTTAAAAATCTATACAATCTTTTTACTCTTTATGTTTAAGTGTTTCTCAAATTAGTAAGAATATATATATAATATGTAAATATGATCTATATTTTTAGAAAAGAGGGGTCTGAACTAACTATGGGTTCATGCATTCACATCTGTTAAGTATGAATGGGTTTCAGGGTTTTAGATATTGAAGTATTTCCTAATTCAATTAAAAATGGAAAGTAAAATACGGAATAAATAAGAGGTTGGAAGTAAAACACTGGAAACAAGTAAGTTATACAATTATCTTATATACAGCCCTTGGAAATTCTGTTGGGAAAATTACTAAGATAGCAAGACAGTAACATATCCAGTAAATGAGCAGTATTGTTCAGCAAGTAAACAATCATTAAGACTTAAGGAAAAATAAATATCGTTGCTAATAGTAAATATATTCAGTGTTTAAACCATGTTCCCCTATGTCTTCCATTAATTTCATGCGGATTGCATTATCCCTGCCTGGCATGAGTACTGGGCAACTCTTCCTGCCATATTCATGAGCTAGTAAAGTAGCACAGATTTGGCAAAAACAGTTTGTCAATTTGAATAAGCCAAGAAACGATTCACACCCTTTAATCTGGCAATTGAATTACTAAGTAGACTAAGTATACCTTCTGAAATACTGAACAATTTGTAGCAAAAATGTGTTGATGGTAGCATTTTTTATTGTGCCAAAATATTGCAAATAGTCTAATTCTTGCCTCCTCTTGTAAACAATACACGAGCTAGCCATGGAAATAAGAGGAATGCACATCTATAAATGTGGGAAATGTCATATATTGAGAGAAAATATAGTATAGAAAAATGAAGCATATTTAAGGTGCACAACTTAAAACCCTAAAAAGATAGATGATAGACATATAGACAAAAATATTTGTAAAGTAAGTTTATTTTTAAATTTTCTATTAGGAGATTATATTGTTGTTATAACTAAAATAAACAAACACATCCAAGAAAAGGCTATCAAAACCACGGGATATGTAAATGAACCAAATTACACTAAATTTCTGAATGTATGCAATTAGGAAGAAATGGAGCTAATGAAACACCACATAACAATGAAATATTGATTTTATAAAAACTAGTTATGCTAATGAGAGTTGCAATGCTTTTCTCGATGTATTTGACAAATTAGCTTTAGAAACTACTTATTCTAGCAGGAAATAGCCAGGCATGACAAGCTCTTCCCAAGGCTTATTTTATCCAAGTACATGTGCCTGAGGTAGCTGTTAATTTCTATCTCACACTTGAAAGAGAAAATGACACATATATTTTTAAAAATCACCTGACACCAGTCAGAATGGCTATTATTAAAAAATTTTAAATCAACAGATGCTGGTGAGGATGTGGAGAAAAGGGAACACTTACATACCACTGGTGGGAAGGTAAAATAGTTCAGCCACTGTGGAAAGCAGTTTGGAGATTTCTCAAAAAACTTAAAACAGAACTACCATTTGACTCTGCAATCCCATTACTGGGTATATACCACCCACCCCCCCAAAAAATTGTTCTATCAAAAAGACACATGCACTTGCATATTCATCACAGCAATGCTCACAATAGCAAAGACATGGAACCAACTTAGGTACCCATCAATGGTAGACTGGATAAAGAAAACGTGGTACATGGACACCATGGAATACTATGCAGCCATTAAAAAGAATGAAATTATGTCCTCTGCAGCAAAATAAATGCAGCTAGAGGCCATTATCCTAAGAGAATTAATGCAGGAACAGAAAAGCAAATACCACGTCACTTGTAAGTGAGAACTAAACATGAGTACTCATGGACATAAATGTGGGAACAATAGACACTGGGGACTACTAGAGGGGGAAAGAGGGAGGAGGGCAAGGACTGAGAAACTACCTTTTGGGTACTATGCTCAATACCTGAGTGGTGGGATCATTTGGATCCCAAACCTCAACACCACACAATAAAATCATGTAACACACTTGCACATGGACCCCTTGAACCTAAAATAAAAATTGAAATAAAAAAATCATTTTTGCTTTAATTGTTTGAGTCTCTGGGTTTTCAAACTTTGAATTGCATAAGTTATGGAAACACGACTCATAAATGGATAGACTGGTACTGAGGTCACTTTGGCTTCCAAAATGCAGGAACATACAGAGATTTTTGAATGAGACCAGAGTGCATCTTGGAGAAACAGAGTATCTGTTGTTTTTTTTGTCCTTATATGTGTGTGTAAGAGTGAGTGGGTTGGTGGGTCTGTGGCCGGTGATAAGGGAACATGATGGTACAGATTCTAGGTCTGAGTTGAAAATAATATTCACAAAGTTCATATAAGAGAAAGAAGCAACCTCATATGTTGCTCTCCTACTAGCTCTTTCTCTCTTTTCCTTCTGCCTTGTGAAACCAACCTTCTTCACAAGAGGATATAAGATCCATATGTTTTAGGGATTTCCCTCCCAGTCCATGAAAAGCCATCAAAGCTAATAAATGAATTAGGAATTCACCGCATTGCTAAGCCTTTCCCTGCATGGCGGTCAGCATCTGGGAATCGGGCTGCACTTTTCACATGTGATACAGATGTCCTGGTGGTTATGTCAACAAATCACAAATCTATCATCTCTCTTTTATATCCACTCATGCTTATTTACTGTGATTTTAGCTTTAGGCTGGTTGCAGTTCCCAAGAAGTTTACTAAAAGCAGCTTGTACTATGAGCTGACCACTCACCCACTGCTAGCTCAGGCTGGGGCCATTCTGTGATGCCAAGTGTTAAATTTCTGTGCTAGTCAGAACACAGCCCCTGTATCAGTCCGTTCTCATGCTGCTAATAAAGACATATCTAAGACTGGGTAGTTTATAAAGGAGAGAGGTTTAATTGACTTACAGTAAGAGTGAGTTTGGCTCACTCATGGCTGGGGAGGCATCACAATCATGGCAGAAGGTGAATAAGGAGCAAAGTCATGTCTTACATGCAGCAGGCAAGACAGAACTTGTGTAGGGAAACTCCCCTTTATAAAACCATCAGATCTCGTGAGACTTATTCACTGTCATGAGAATAGCATGGGAGAGACCTGCCTCCATGATTCAATTACCTCCCACTGGGTCCCTTCCACCACACATGGGAATTATGGGACTATAGTTCAAGGCGAGATTTGGGTGGGGACAGAGCCGAATCATATCAGCCCCATTTCTGCAGCATTGAAAATCCCATACTTTCTGTTGTCCTGAGTCTCCCATTACCTCCACCAACTTGGGTCTCCTCAAAATGTTCCATCAGCACCATCTATCCAAGAGTGTTACATGCTTCACTATCTTCTTATCAAGGATGTTCCCACGCCCTAGTCACTTCAGGCTCATAGTCATTTTAATTAAATGCTTCCATTCCAGGAATGACTGTACTTACTCCAGTGCTCTCCCAATATTTTATTCTCCTAAAATATCTTTAGTTGATTGGCTTTCACATACTGTCATGCAATAGTCGGGCATGATAAGCTTTTTCTTGAATTCGGTGGTTTGGCGTAATCGTTATCTAAGCACAGGTTTGCTTCTGAAAAGGGAGAAAGAGAGTTGATGCTATGAGATTGAAGGAAGCATCCTTTACCCTACAAGATTTCTCCTAATAGTCTAATGACACTTTCTTTTTTTATTTTATTTATTATTATTATACTTTAAGTTCTAGGGTACATGTGCACCTCGTGCAGGTTTGTTACATGTGTACATAAGTGCCATGTTGGTGTGCTGCCCCATTAACTCGTCGTTTACATTAGGTATTTCTCCTACTGCTATCCCTCCCCACTCCCCCAACCCCGTGACAGGCCCACTTTCTTAAAGAGCAGTCAATAAGCAGTAGAGGTGGGGATAATCATTTAGTGATTCCCACCATCTTAATCTAAGGGTTCTCTAAAATGGGAATCTCTCAACATTAGAAATACCTCTATAACAGCCAATCTCGGTGCACTGGAACTTAAACTTTTCCTTCCAAATGTTCAGAATGGCTCCATTGCTTTTAAAGCCAGTATCTTGTGAAGGAGATGTACATAAAGTAAATTCATATACTACCTTCTCTAGGCAGGTTTCCATTTGAAATATTATCTTCTTGTTGACCTGAGAAAGGGATTCATACCTTTCGGGTTCATTGACTTTTGTTTTGTTTTGTTTTAACCATCATCTTTAAATCTGATGATTAATGTTTTCATCAAGTTCAAACAATTCCTTCCAATGTAGCTCCATAAAACCATTCGGTACCATGGATTATGGACCCTCTAATCTGTTTAACACTCTATACAGCTGTTGGAATTGTCTGAAAAATTTGCCATATTGATAGAAATGAAACCTATATGTAGACAGTATCAAGTGGGAAGAAACACTGTATTTTAATAAATGCATGATGATGTTTCGTGAATATTTGCTACTTATGTATGTCAAAAGATTTTTTCGCACACATTTCGAAGAAGCTATGCAGTAAAAGATTACTACATTTAAGTTGGGTTATCAACAAAGATTAAACCCAAAGCAATTAAAAAGCCATTATATATACCATGTCTGCCCTCATTCATACATCATCAGAATGTTTCATAAGTAGCTAACCACCTCCATGCATTTTCAGGTTCAGAAAAGATTATAATAAACTTATAAGTCTCTTGTGTACATTAAAGCTGCATCCCTTCTCATGACCACAAAATTGAAGTATTATGTTTATAACAGATGCCACCTTAAGTAATTAATTTAAAGAAGTAAGCATATTGACATAATTGAAATGTTGAGCTGAACTATTATTTGCATGACCTGCTGTATTCACTAAAAACTAAAGATTCTGAACACACTAATTTTCACATGCACAGAGTCATAAGTCAGTCATCAGACTTAAGATGCAAACTGTCTATTTGAGTGACAAGCATTTAAACTTTGAGATGAGGGAAATAAAGGAGATCCAATTGACATATATTCAGATATCTTTCATTGTACTGAAATCAGGGTACCAGTTTTTAGGACATTTGCGAAACATCATTCCCTTGGACATTTATTTTACTTTGATAATTCATATCTTTAAAAATATTCCTTATAAGGAGGCCCAAGAATAACTTACTGCATGCATTTTCTGATTTCACTGTAGGTTTATTTAATAAAAATTACCAATTTCAGAATTCACATAGGAATATAAATAGCATTGTTTGGAGAGAAAACTAGCAAATAAATGGTCTCCAAACATCAAAGTTAAATTAAAAAAATATATTTTTAATCACTGTTCATGCAATTGGCTTCAGAGATAAGAGCCCAGGAAACAGTTGATATGGTAAAGAGCCAAGCAAAATACAGTGAAAGAAAAGTTACCTGATGGCTACTCAATAGCTCAGTCAAAATCTGGTCCTTAAACTTTGCATGGAGATAGTGGATTTCAAATTTTAGTTTCACAAAATTCCCCTGGTAAGACTCTTTAACATAGACACCATCATCTTTAGCAATCACCACTGGGAATATTGGCAATGCACATGTATCATGGACAATATTTTTGAAGACTATTTAGATGAAAGAGAGAGGGAGACAAAATGAAAGAGAAAGAGAGAGGGAGAGAGAGAGGAAGAGGGATTAACAGACAACCATATTTTAACATTTCAATAATACACTGCAATTAGGCCAGGCGTGGTGGCTCATGCCTGTAAACCCAGCACTTTGGGAGGCCAGGGTGGGTGAATCTCTTGAGCTCAGGAGTTCGAGACCAGTCTGGGAAACATGGAGAAACTCTATCTTTACTAAAAATGCAAAAAAGTTAGCCAGGTGTGGTGGCACACGCCTGTGGTCCCAACTACTCAGGAGGCTGGGATGGGAGGATTGCTTGAGCCTTGGAGGTAGAGATTGCAGTGAGCTGTCATCATGCCACTGCACCCCAGCCTGAGTGACAGAGACAGGCCCTGTCTCAAAAAACAAACAAACAAAACAAAAACATTACAATTAGACTTTAGACAAGTGCTTTTAAAAATGTATTTAACTGAAACTCTGATGGAGAGAAATGATGAACAGTTAACTGTTAATGGTGAGTTTTCTCAAACACAAAAGGCATGATGAATTGCATATAATACAGCATGTAAAAGGCATATTATGTATGCAAAAAAGTTTACCAAATTGAATGTTAAATAGAAAAGAGATGAGAATTTTTAAAAAGTGGTTTATTAAAATTGTGAGACCGTATATACTTCAATAAGCAAACACAGTTCAAAATAAATATTTTGTTAGCATTTCTTGAAAACATTGTCTTCATTTTGTTGGAGTATATTATGATAATTGATCATATTTGGAGGAAGAAGACATTCTTCCTACAATCAACTCATGATTTAACAGAGAGGCACTTCTCAGGGAAACAGCCATATGCTTCATCTAAATAATTTCTTTTTTTTTTTTTTTTTTTAGACAGGGTTTCGTTCTGTCACCCAGGCTGGACTGCAGTGGTGTGATCAAGCTCACGGCAGCCTTGATCTCCCGGGTTCAAGTGTTCCTTCTACCTCATCCTCCTAAGTAGCTGGGACTACATGCTACAAGTCACCATGCCCAGCTAATTGTTTTTTTTTTTTTTTTTGGTAGAGATAGGGTCTTGCTTATGTTGCCCAGGCTAGTCTCAAACTCCTGGGCTCAAGGGATCCTCCAGTCTCATCCTCTCAAAATACTGGGATTACACAGGATCCACTTCATTATTTTATTTCCTAACATTGCATCTCCTTCCTTATTTTCAAGCTCGATCTTGCATAACAGAAAGACAGTTAAAATTTTCCCAAAAGGTACCACTTGATAAATAAGAGATGAGTAGGTATCTAGGAAACTGAAAGAATGAGGGTGAGTAGAGAAAATACATTTTCATTTTACTTCATTCTGAAGTGATGTTGACACTTCTTCAGGGATCTACCCCTGAGTCTCTACCAATAGCCTCCTATCCTAAAGCAGTTTGCTGATTTCTAGATGACTAACACTTATTCAAAATGCATGTGAGAAATGGCCATTGAGAACTGAAAGATATCGTCACTTTTTTTTTCTGTGAAATCTGATACTTTCTTTTGAACATCAAGTCCATAAAACACACAAATTAAGTTAGTTCAGGAATACGAAGTTAGACCCTGGAAACCAATATCCTGCCGTTTTGCTGCCCCAGCACCCTGGCTTATAACAGTTTAATAAATGCCTTCCAGGGCTCACTTAATAATACTTTATTGAGTTTTAGAAAAAAAGATAGCCATCATTTTTGTCCACTCTGCATTAAACTGAAGAATATAGAAATAATAAAACATACAGTATTATAATGCCACCACATTTAACTTATCTTGCATGGAAAGGTCAGCTTCTAAGCACATTTGCTTGATTGAAATGAAATCTCTCTATATATATGGTTGATATTTCAGAAGTGACTATTAAAAAATACAATGAGTATCAGTTCTCAGATAAAGAAAATCTTGATCTTGATTCAACTGTGCTCTCGTATACAATAGATTTTATATATTGCAGTAATTCCTTAAACATCACTAGAGAACAGTCAGAAAATGCTTTTGAAAATATTTTTACTTTCGGAATTATGTCACTATATTGAAAAACATCAATATACTATTCCTTTCAGAAACAGAATTCACTCTTTCTTCTGCCATCTTGAAGAACAGAGTTTTCCGATAGAACTTTCTGCAATGATGAAAATATTGTGCATCTGAGCTTTGCAATAGAATAACCACAAGCCACACTTGGCTGTTAACAACTGATATGCAGCTATTGAAAATAAGGGACTGGATTTTTAATTTAACTTAAATTTATTAAATGTAATTGACCACATGTGGCTAGTGGCCACCATATTGGACACTGTAGATCTGTAGATCAAATCCTTGCAGTTGCATCAGCTCAACCGCAGAGTTTATTAGAAATGCAGATTCTATGTACTTCACCCCTGAACAATCCAGGCAGGGCTTGTATTTTAACAAAATCCCTAGATGATTCATATGCATGCTAAATTTTGAGAAGCACTCACCTAGAAATTGTAGGAAAAACAATTTATGTCAGCATTTATGTCAGAGAAGACCGTGTCCGTGTCAGCATTTATGTCAGAGAAGACCTATTCAAAAGGCAAGTTCCATGCCTACAATTCATACAACAACATGCAAATAAAATACTGTAAACATTCTTCAAAAACATGTCTATGGATTTCAAGGATTGTTGCAAGAATTATACGTATGTATTGGGTTTTTGCCAGAGTATACATGTATTGAACATTTTCTTTTGATCTTTTTGGTCATAACTTTGAAAGTCACTTATAGTCCTCTCAGGCACAAAACTTTTGGACAGAATGCGCTCTTTTATTATAAACTATTTGAAGAAATAATTTAAAGCTGCAATGAGACAATATAATTTTTCTTTGATGTGAGATATTAAATGACAATGTCTTGAGGGATTAAAGGATGTGTTATTACAGTTGTTCTAATTATTACAGTTATTGTGCTATTTTTTAACCTATTAATGTATGTTAAGTCTCAAATGATAAAGTTTAAAGCAAACTTAAGTTTTAATTGATGAAGTTACTGGCTCCAGCAGACACATTTATGAGTACTCTTTCAGTGAGTATGGAAAAAAATATCTACCCTTTGATCTCTGTGCTGAATGGGAAGGACTTAATGAGTTCAATAACCACTGAGCTCACATAACCTCCTTTAAACAAAAATGCAAATGCATAGAGGAAGCTAATTTCCAGTCTCAATGTGTAAAATAACTACTGTATGTTCTTCAGTACATACACTTTAATATATGCACACTGTTTGAATGCAGGTAGAAAAAGCTTTTCTTATGCTCTCTGAGTGAGAGGAAAATCATGGTCATAATTTACATAACTTCATGATAAAATATAGAAATTTGTTTTGCAAATCTGAGGAGCTAGGTCAGGAAAGTGAGACATCACATTGCTAACAAGGACAAGAAAATGGGTTTTGAGCATTGCCTTATCTAGTATGATATATTTTCTGAGATTTGGTCCTGTGGCTTATGCCTGTAATCCCAGCACTTTGGGAGGCTTAGGCGAGTGGATCACTTGAGGTCAGGAGTTCGAGACCAGCCTGGCCAACATGGTGAAACTCTGTCTCTACTAAAAACACAAAAATTATCCAGGCATGGTGGTGGGTGCCTGTAATCCCAGCTACTCAGGAAGCTGAGATAGGAGAATAGCTTGAACCCGGGAGGCGGAGGTTGCAATGAGCCGAGATCATGCCATCGCACTCCGGCCTGGGCTACAGAGCAAGACTCTGTCTCGAAAAAAAGAAAAAAAGAACATATTATACCTATGGAATCCACTCAACTCCCCGCAGGAAGGAAGGAAGGGTGTAGATTCATGTCCTCTCTAGCACACGAGCTACGCAGGGAGAAAACCACAGGGTTCTTCATGCCCTTTTCCCTCTTCCCAATTGATTCTGTGTCTTGACAGTTAGGGAGGAAGCAGGGAAAAGAAATCACAAGTGGAAAAAAGAAAAGTAGCCAGAGAGATAATGAATCAGAAAATGGACCTCAATGACAAAGATTCAACCATGGGACATAGAAATATCGGGAAAGACAAACAAATAATGACTGAATGAGATTCCTGGGACTGTGGATAGCTGGGAACAACAGACATGTATTCACTCACAGATCTGGAATCCAGAAGGTTGAATTTCAGGTGTTGGCAGGGACTTTTTCTGTGAATATGGGTTCTGAGAATCTGTTCCATGCCCTGTTCCTAGTTTTTGGGGTTTCCTGCAGTCTTTGGTGTTCCTTGGCTTACAGTTGCTTCTCTCCAATCTCTTCCTCTGTCCTCTTACGATATTCTCTCTGTGTGTCTGTCTTTTCACATGAGAGTCTCTTCTTTGTGTGTCTGTGTCTGCTTGTAACTGCCCAATGGGCTCACCTTGCCCGCTGCCTAGACAGAAGTGATTTCTCAAGACAGGGGAATTGCAATAAAGAGCAATTCACACAGAGCCGGCTGTGTGGGAGACAGTAGTTTTATTATTACTCAAATCAGTCTCCCTTAGCATTCGGGAATCAGGGTTTCTAAGAATAATTTGGTGGATGGGGAAAGGCCAGTATGTCAAGAGTGCTGACTGGTTGGGTAGGAGATAAAATCATAGGGAATTGAAACTGTCCTTTTGCACTGAGTCAGTTCCTGGGTGGGGACCGCAAGATCAGATGAGAGAGTTTATCGATGTGGGTGGTGCCAGCTGATTAATCCAGTGCAGGGTCTGCAAAATAATATTAAACACTGATCTTAGGAGCTCTTTAGGGAGGGTCAAAATCGTGTAGCCTCCAGCTACATCACTCCTACAATATAATTTCTAATCTTGTGGTTAATTTGTTAGTCCTACAAAGGCAGTCTAGTCCCCAGGCAAGGAGCTTTGTTTTGGGAAAGGGCTGTTATCATCTTTGTTTTAAACTATAAACTATATAAACTAAATTCCTCCCAAAGTTCGTTCAGCCTACGCCCAGGAGTCAACAAGGACAGTCTGGAGGTTAGAAGCAAGATGGAGTTGGTTAGGTCAGATGTCTGTCACTGTCTCGGTTACAATTTTGCAATGTCGGTTTCATCTTCTCTTGTTATAAAGATGCCTGTCATGCTGGATTAAGGCTGCACTTCACTCCAGCATGACCTCCTCTTAACTTGCATCTTAATTACCTCTTTAAAGAGAGACCCTATTTCCAAATAAAGTCAAAGCCACAGTTGCCAAGATGGAGGATGTCAACATAAATTTTTGGATGACACAATTCAATTCACAACATAGACAATAATTTTTAAAAGCTGTAGCAATAGCAAGAAAGAGAGAAACACGAAGACACTAAGACTTGAGATATTTATACTTAGCAAAAATGTAGAAAGTTATACCCTCATTGGAAGGATGGCAGGAAAAACTCAGAAATCTAATGCAAACAACATCAAACAAGCAAAATGGAACACCATCCTCTCTTTCGATGGTAAAATGTCTTTGTGAAGTTATCTTTTAAATTTTTCTACTAGAATATTTAAAATTGCATTGGTTTCTCTTCATCATACTTCTTTTCTTTTTTGTCTCTCCCTTGTTATACAGAGTTAATTTGAGATCTAGAATTCTCCAAACAGAACACAGGCACCTACTATGCCATTTGTGTTAGTCTCCTAAGCCCAAAACTGTAATTTTGTGCATTTGGTATTGAATAGACAGAAACAAGTTTCTGCAGGGATCTAAATAGCTTATCAATTTAGTTCAAGAATAATATTTATACCTTTTGAGAAGTTAAAAGGACTATGTTCAATACAGCAGAAATTTTAATTTTACCCTTCAGCACTTATGAGAATGGCATGTTTAGAATTCAGCCCTGTAGAAAACACGCAACCCTTTAGTACTCAACTAAGATTAGGGTGCACATTTGTTCTATTAAAGAATGTGAAAAGCTGTAAAGGAAGAAAGAAGTTAGAGACTTGAATTTCTCTTTCAAGATCTGAGAAAATATGCAAAAGGCATATACCCATAAATCTTGATCAGAAACAAGGCCAGACAGCACAAACATAAAGCAAATCTGAAGAGAGCTCATGACGTTGAGAAGGTTTCTCTCTGCTTCTAAAAAATTCAAATTCAAGAAGCTAGATGTTTTTCTTCATGCGTTGGAGGAATGTTTTTGTTTGCTTGTTTGTTTTAATAGCACAATTCTCATAATGAAAATTTGACTACTGCAACAACAGAGGGTCATCAAGCATCCCTTCACTGTCCTACCCTGTGATACAATTCCAGCCCTTAGGACAGTCCACTATTCTTCCGTATCTAACGTTTTTAAGCGTTCTGATTCAGTAACCCCTCCAGCACCAACACAAACGATAACCTTTGAAGGGTGAGCCAGTTCTGATAAAATAAAAAGACATGCCCTATTCTTAAACCCTCATCTGTATCTCCGTGATAACTTCTGAATTTGTGGACTTTTTCAGTAAGATACATTCTGTGTACAGTTCTGGGATAAAGACAAGAAGATGCAGCAGAGGGAGAAGGAAAATGCTGTACAACTGATAAAGTAAGTCTTCCTGTAGAAATTGAAGTTGGATTTGATATGAAATAAAGGAAGCAACATTTAGGACACTGATCCCAAGTGAATCCAATGATGAAACCATGAATATTTCTACTTTTAATGTCTACTGGTGTTTGCAATAATCACTTTTAAAAAAAATCAGAACTATGTCATTTTCTGTTGTGAATATCTTGGGGCAGGAAATGAGAGGTTGGAAGTAAACAATGAAGTTGAGGAAGCAACAGAAAAGTTATCAATGCCAGAAGAGAAAAATCAAGGTAGTTTTACTGAAATCAGTATCATAATAAGGAAAAGAGGTCTAGAATCTGAAAGTAGATTTATTGAATTTGGTTTATCCTAACCAATTCAGAAGGGTCTTTGAAAGAATTCAGAAGTTTTTAAAAGCAAGCTAAATGGGAACAAAATATCAAACTGAAATTTTCATTTTAATATTTCCTCTCTTTCCTAGTCTAAATCTTAAAGAAAAAAATGATATTTCATAATAGATTGCCTATTTTAACAAAACACATCAGTAGAGTGGGAGAGATTTGACAGTGTGTAAATATCATTGTATAAGCATCCTCCACACCAAAAGCATCCACTTTAACATTCAAATACAAAAGCATCAAACAAAGAAGAGAAGCCAGACAGAAATTATGTTCACCTCTTTTGAAAATCAGTATGTTTTCCTCTTGGTTTTGGTTTTCATAAGATAATAAGTTTTTGCATTTGTGGGCTATAAAATACAAAAGGTAACCTCAAGGAACAAGTACATGCGAATTCCAAGGATGATGGATGTGTCATGCCTACAAAAGAAATAAAAAAGGATGTTTTGTTCCTGCCAAGGAAATAAATAAATAAATGAAATGAAAAGGTCACTTCTCTATAAATGACTGGTGAGCAGTTTTATAACTTGGAAAGTTTAATTTTATACAATCATAATGTTATGTTATAAGCTGCTATTCTATATATTATGAGCCTTAAAGATAAGGAGATACTACCAGATAGTCACACAAATAGTGGATAGAAGGCAATAATTATTTTAATTTAATAGAGAAATATTTTTCTCTAAGTTGATCTCTGGATTAGAAAGAAACACATCTTCACATCTCTTCCACAGAAATACCAGTGTATTAGGCCATTCTTGCACTGCTATAAAGAAATATTTGAGACTGGGCAATTTATAAGAAAATAGGTTTCATTGGCTCAGGTTTCTACAGGTTGTACAGGAAGCATAGCAGCATCTGCTTCTGGGGAGGCCTCAGGAAGCTTCTAATCATGGCAGAAGGCAGAGGTGGAGCAGACACATCACATCGCAAGAACAGAGCAAGAAAGAGATCAAGGGTGAGGTACTATAAACTTCTAAATCACCAGATATCATGAGAACACAAGAACTATTGCAAAGACAGCACCAAACCACGAAAGCTCCACCCCCATAACCCAAAACCTCCCACCAGGCCACACTTCCAACATTGGGGATTACTATTCAACACGAGATTTGGCAGGGACAAATATCCAAACTGTATAATTCTACCCCTGATCCCTTACAAATCTCATGTCCCTCTCATATTGCAAAATACAATGAGGCCTTACCAACAGTCCCCCAAACTTTTGACTCATTCCAGCATTAACTCAAATGTCCAAGGTCTAAAGTCTCATCTGAGACAAGGCATGTCCCTTCCATTGCCTTGCTTTATTGGACCATAACCTAGTAAATGTCCCAAGTTCCAGACATGCTCCTCCCTGCCCCCATTATAATGCATCATCTCTAACACTTAAGGATAAACTTCTGTCAGTATAATATCTCATTTATTTGCTTCCGGCCCACTGCCATGAACAGCCTAAGATGATCATGAGGTAAGTGTACATTCAGGTTGAGTGCAAACCTTGGATGTATCCTGATGCCTGGGAACCAGGACTGCCATGTTGCAGACTGGCCAGTTGCACACAAGAGAGCCCCAAATTCTGCAAAAGGGTCACTGGGAATGGTGACAAAAAGGGATACACATATTATCACACATTTGTTCCTAGATACGTAGGTGCTACTAGATAGTGGGGACAGAGCATCATATATAGGTAGTTGGTTAGCTGCATAAAATGCATCTTGAAAGTCGGTGTCCCATCCCTGCAGGATTTTATCCCAGAGGAAACATCTGAACTGATGCCATAATGGACATGTTTTATCTTCATGATGATGCCAGCTGCTTCTGAGAGATGTGGGACGTCATTAGAAAATTGAATCTTGCCCACCATGTATGAGCAGTTATCCTAAGGGATGGTGACTCTCGTCAACTTCCCAACTATTTTCAAAGACCACATGAGCTCACATGGCATGAAAGAACTCGGGCCAGAATGCAGAAAGATGCATGGTGCTTGCTTGGAGTAGAATGTCACGGATTAACGATAAGTCAGAGACCACTTGAAATTGTCCACTTTGGTTGCTGCCAAAATCAGAGGTGGACTGATGAAATAAGGAGTGGAAAGAGATCCCTGCTGCTGAGAAGACATTGAATATTGAAGAATTAATAAGCATCTATATAACTACAGTCTTAAATACAACCCAAGAAGCAAATGGAAATGATCTTAAAATGAATACACTATGGAAAGATAGATAGGGCAAATGTTTTTGTTGTAAGCATGAATTTAATTCTAATGCTTTGACATTTTGGGGCTTTGTTGACCTTGAGGGAGCTATACCTCCTAGAATTAGCCACTTCCCAGAGATAGTGAAGAATCAGCTACAAGTGTGCCTTTCATATGCAAATCAACCAGTCCAGAGGCCACACCTTAACCACCTCCTTTACTGGTCTCTCACACTCCACATTTCTATTTCACTGTCCTCATCATCCCAGGACTAGGTATGAGACAACTCCGGGAAGCCCCTACACCCTGGATTCTGCTGAAATTATGAAAACCAGCCAATCCTAAACCTGCTTACCTTGCCTCACCCATTTACTCATGGGAAAAATGCAATAAAACTCTTGCCATGCCATGCCTTTTTGATCACACCCACCCTGCCTCCTGATCAATGCTGGTGCTCTCCCATTGGCCCTCCATGGTGTGGCATGCTCTCAACTCTTAGGAACTGTGAGCAACAAACTGTAGCAGTTATCTCCTGATCTCTTGGCCTTGCTGTATCTCAGTAATAATAAAACCTACATTTTAGAACAGTCTTTGATCACACAAAACTTCAGTATTGATAGCATATGGAAGAACCCCCACAAAGTCAACTCAGTCATGGAATATATTAAAAATACAAAGCAAAGGCTAGGTGTGGTGGCTTATGCAGTAATTCCAGCATTTTGGGAGGCTGAGGCAGGAGGATCATTTGAGGCCAGGAGATTGACACCAGCCTGGGCAGCATAGTGAGACCCCATCTGTATAAAAAATAGAAATAAAAATTAGCCGGGCATGGTGGCACATGCCTGTAGTTCCAGCAACTCGAGGCTCAGGCAGAAGGATCGCTTGGGGCCCTGCAGTCAAGGCTGTAATGAGCCATGATCGTGACACTGCACTCCAGCCTGGGTGACAGAGTAAGACCCTGCCTCAAAAAAAAAAAAAAAAAAAAAATTATAAAGCAATGTTATTGCCAACATCTAAAATCTTATCTTGGGTTTGAATGATGTAAATCAATATTAAACGTTGTAACAACTTAAAAGATCTGATGGCAAGAGAAACATGAACATGTGAATGCTGTTTTACATATTCCAGGAATTAATTTATGGATTCCAGAGTCTTACCTGTGCATGAACCACCAGTAATGATGCAGAGGATAATGTGGTTGAAAAGGTTAATTAAGGCCGGGCGCGGTGGCTCACGCCTGTAATCCCAGCACTTTGGGAGGCCGAGACGGGCGGATCACGAGGTCAGGAGATCGAGACCATCCTGGCTAACACGGTGAAACCCCGTCTCTACTAAAAATACAAAAAAACTAGCCGGGCGAGGTGGCGGGCGCCTGTAGTCCCAGCTACTCTGGAGGCTGAGGCAGGAGAATGGCGTAAACCCGGGAGGTGGAGCTTGCAGTGAGCTGAGATCAGGCCACTGCACTCTAGCCCGGGAGACAGAGCAAGACTCCGTCTCAAAAAAAAAAAAAAAAAAAAAGAAAAGGTTAATTAAAGTAGGTGCTAAAAAGTAAAGTGTGTGCCGGGCGCGGGCGCGGTGGCCCACGCCTGTAATCCCAGCACTTTGGAAGGCTGAGGTGAGCGGATTGCCTGAGGTCAGGAGTTCCAGACCAGTCTGGCCAACATGATGAAACCCCGACTCTACTAAAAATACAAAAAAAGTAGCCAGATGTGTTGTTGTGCGCCTGTCATCCCAGCTAATCGGGAGGCTGAGGCAGGGGAATTGCTTGAACCAGGGAGGTGGAGGTTGCAATGAGCCGAGATCACGCCACTGCACTTCAGCCTGGGTGACAGAGTGAGACTCTGTTTTGTGGTGGCTTGTGCCCTTAACAAGCCTTTTTGGGTGACCTCCCTTAAATATAATTATCTCCAGTCTATAAGAAATCTATAATACATGCATTATGAAATGCTACATATAATAAAGATGTATTCTTAAATATAACATCTCATAGAACCTGAATTGCTCTTATGTGGATAATTTTTCGCTGCTGAGATTCCAGTGCAGCTTTTAAACATGTAACTGAAATATCTGAAACAGGATATCCATATAAATCGAGTCTGCCAATAACAGAATCCAATAGCAATCAGAAAAGTACTCAAAAATCAGTTGAGCCCTTGAATATCCTAACATTGTACAAGTTTAACACTGCTTCAACAAGATAAAAAATTGTCACTAGTTACTAGCCAAAATTCATCAAGGATGACAAAATAGCACATTTTAGAAACTAAATATATGACACAGGATGGAGGATAAATGTACAACTTTCATGGTCTGATATGCCATAATACTGAAGAGTAACTCATATGCTTTATGTAATGTGACTTTTGCTATCTGGTTAATAAAGAATTGATTAGTAGAAAAATGCAGTAACTGGAGATATTGAGACTACGAGCTAATCATTTTAGCCACAGTGGTTAGAATGATTGAAATACCCAATGGGAATTCACTGTGTAAATGTAAGGTCAGCAACAAGCCCTCAGCACTTGTATTTATGGGACAAGGAGGAATCAATACCAATTAATTATCTCATCTTTTCTTATCATTTTGAAGCACAAGGACATGATGAAACATTACATTTTCCCTTTGAGATATGCTTTCAGGTCCTGCATATCAATCAAACTACTGCCTCAGCTGGTCTGAAGGATCCCACGAGGATCTGACTCTCCAAAGAATGCAGTTTCTGCATCCTGATGACTTCATCCTCATTACCCCAACCAGTCACTGACTCCAATGTTCCAGTCTCTTGTGCTCCATGATCTCCCTAAAAACTCTAGCCTAGAACTCCTTGGGAAGGTGGGTTTGAGGGTCTTCTCCCATCTCCTTAGTCAGTGCACTGCAATCACAAACTCTTTCTCTGCTGCAAGCCCTGCTGTCTCACTGTAATTGGTTACCCAACCACATTATGGTGCAGACACATTAACCTGTCGTTCTTATAACACCTGTTGCTTAAGCCCTGACTCTTAATTGCATTTCCTCCTACAATGATGTGATAGGATAGTCTTTGTAATTAACAGGATTTGTGTCTTCTCACTCGTAAAAGCCAGTTTCTCATGGCAACCATCCTGTGACTCATATATTCATCATAATCCTTAGGAAGAAAACAAACTCAAAACTGAAAGCCTTGTTTTAAATTTCCATTTTCACAGATTATTTTAATGACTGTTTTAAAAAATGCAATGAGTAACTTACTCATAAAATTAACTGGAAACATTAGATGACTCACACAATTCTCATTTTTTAATTAAATGCATGTTTCATGGAATTTAAAGCTCAAATGACAATTTGTACACATTTTCTATGCATTCAGTAGAGACAAAAACAGACTGTTTCTGTCTCTCTGTCTCTTTGTCCCTCTCTGTCTCTCTCTTTCTCACACACACACACACATGCAGAGAGAGAGAGAGAAAGAGAAAGACTGAGACAAAATATATGAAATTCACATTTCCTCATTTGGTTCTACATGAAGCTACTCATTATTACCTTCACCTACACGTGTATGAACAAAAATGTGTCCCACTATCCCAATAAGGAGCTTTCTTACTGTAAAGTATATTCACAGACTTCCCCATGAAGATTATCTGAATTTATAATAATGTTGATTAGTTTCTTGCTCCAATAACTCATTTTCCATGAAGAAGTTCAAAAATAAAATTTCAAGGATGATTAATAGTTGCCATTTAATAAGAACAGGGTTTTTCTTAATATGAGCACAAAGTTCAGATTTGTAAATTTAATTTTCAGTTCAGATGGGAGAGACATGAAAGGTACTAAAGAAGGGTAAATTGAAATATGTTAAAGCAGTCTTTATGTCGCACCAAGGCTAAATTCTCATTCATGTCAATGTGGATAGAAAGGATCATAATTACATAAAAGTATTAGGCAAAGCTCTCCACCCAGGTGTTTTCTAACTAGTTGGTTTGGCATTGTGTAAGTTTTTATTTACTTTTAAACTGTTATAGCAATTTCTCAATGTAAGAAAATATATTATCAATAATAGTAGAAAATGTTCACTCAGTCATTTGAATCTGCTTCATGTATTTTGATGCATGCATATGTTTGTGGTTGATGACTGAGTAAAGAAAAAAAGGTAGAAAAGGAAAGGCAGAGATTCTGAAATTCAGTCAGTATACCAAATACTAGATGAACACATCTCTTTCTTTTTATTCCCTAGATTTGTCATTTTATTTTAAAACTTCTTTAATAGTATTTCCCTCAATATATGCCTGTATTGTCTTTGAGCCAAATATTTTTTCTACGTAGGTATGTACTTTATTCAATAAGGAATATTTTGGTGGTTTTAGTCCAATTATTCCCAAGACCACATTGTTTTTCTGATTTGACTATCCAAATCATCTGTAAAAATTAAGACTTTTAAAAAGAATTTTACTGAAAAGTGAAACAACACATTTTTTCAAGAAAGAACAAAGGATGGAAAGAGATTAACTTCATGCATCGTTTTAACCCACTGCCTCTAGAAATAACAAAAGTAAATATACAGAAAGCATTTAAAATATTTAAAAACATATTATTCTATAAATTTAAGTACTTTATGCAATTTTGAAAAGCTAGGAAAGGTGCATAATTTCTAATCACAATTTAGTATGCTAGAAATTAATAAGAAACATAGAAAATTGCAATCAATAAAGAAAAAAAAGCTGCAAGATGGAAACTAACAATTTCTCTTCATTCTTGCATCTCAGAGATTGAAATCTATTTGCCAGATGATCTAAGAAATGACTCCAATGATAGCCCTTCCAATGAGACCTTATGGCACACTGAAAGTGACCAGAAAAGAGCACACTGAAAAGAAAATGACTACCTGTTCGCACTACTGAACAGCAATGCAGGAATCTTCAAATCAAATCAAATCATATAAAATTCAGTAGCTCCGTATAAGTATAATTCAACATCCCCAAACATTCCCAATTAGGGGCTATCAGTCAGGACGAGATTTATCTTTCCATGATAACAAGTATCCTCAAAATCTGGTAACTGAAAATACAAAGATTCATCCCTCTTTCCTGTTGTATGTGTTCATTGCAATGGGCTAAAGGCCTGAATCTTCAGCGATTGACAAGCCATCCTCACAGCAGGAAGATAGTATAGCTCTTAGAGATTTGCATTTTAAAATGATTACTCCAAAGTTATAATGTCCAAACCATTCTTATGCTACCATTTTGTTGAGGAGATTTGTGGCTCAATTCAAGAGCCATATTGGTCTATAATTTTATATTTTCTTTCTTTCTTTCTTTCTTTCTTTCTTTCTTTCTTTCTTTCTTTTTCTTTTCTCTCTCTCTCTCTCTCTTTTTTTTACAGGGTCTCCCTCTGTCACCCATGCTGAATGAAGTGCAGTGGTGCAATCTTGGCTCACAGCAACCTCTGCCTCCCAGGCTCCAACCATCCTCCCAACTCGGTCTCTGGAATAGCTGGGACTACAGGCGTGTACCACCGCGGTCCAGCTAATTTTTTTTATTTTTGGTAGAGATGGGGTTTCACCATGTTGCCTAGGCTAGTCTCAAACACCTGGCCTCAAGCAATCCTCCTTCCTCGACTTCCCAAAGTGCTGAGATTACAGTTGTGAGCCACCGTGCCTGGCTACAATTTTATATTTTATTTCTTTTCCATTGTCTTTGATATCGGTATTAACATAATAAATACAGGCCTCATACAAAGATTTTGGGCCGGGCGTGGTGGCTCATGCCTATAATCCTAGTACTTTGGGAGGCTGAGGCAAGAGGATCACTTGAGGCCAGTAGTTTAAGACCAGCCTGGGCAAAATGGCGAAACAGTGTCTCTACTAAAAATACAAAAATTAGCCGGGCTGTGCTGGCACACACCTGTAGTCCCAGCTACTCAGGAGTCTGAGTTGGGAGGATGGTTGGAGGCCAGGAGGCAGAGGTTGCAAGTAGCCAAGATCACACCACTGCACTCCAGCCTGGGCGAAAGAGCCAGAGCCTATCTTAAAAAAAAAAAAAAAAAAAAAAAAAAAAAAAAGATTTTTAAGTGTCTTCTTTTCTTCTACTTTCTGAAAGACACTGTGTAAAATTGATGTTAATTTTCATTTTAATGTGTGGCAAAATTCACCTGGAAAATCACTTGAACCTGGGTTTTTTTCTCCTTAATCACATTTCTGAGGAGGCTACTTCAAATTTTATGTACAGAATTATACATACAAATAAGACTGAGTGATGTATTTTAAAATGTCATTATCAGTACATTGGGGAATTATTAGAATTATTCTGCAACTTTTCTAAGTCTGATATTTGATATAATCATAATGGCTAGTGTTTATCAGTACATCCTACGTTTGTGGTGCTTTAAACATTACCTTTTAAAATATTTTTATTTATTTTTTATTTTTTAAAATGTATTCATTTACTTTTAAAATTTCAGTAGCTTTATGGGTCATCTTGGTTACATGGATGAATTGTATAGTGTTGAATCTGGGCTTTTCCATCATTGGAGTTGTATATGTTGTCTCCAAAAGGTGATTTTTTAAACATCACTTTGCATGTAGTAATGCATTTAATCCTCATAGCAGCCCTGTGAGGTAGGTCCTAACACTCTCCAAATTTTATAGATAGGGGAGTCTGAGGAGGCATAGGGAAACTGAGTAATTTATCCACAATCAGATAGCTCCATAAAGGTGGAGCAGGGATTTCAACCCAAGCTGTCCAACTCACTCATCACTCACATTTAGTGTTTGTTTTATATTGATTTTTAATTTGTTATCTACAAAAGGCAGGTGAAGGCCTCAAGTCTAGTTAGAGAAACAGCTGCATCAACCCTAGTAAAGAAGTCTCTCAAGTGAACAGTGTCCAACTCTGTCCTTATAAGAAGGACCAAGAGGTCATTTTGAGGGTTCCACACAGTAACCAGCCCAATGTGTACTCTTCTTAGAAAAGGGCACACAGGTTCAGTCGGGTCCCGGCAGCGTCTGCAGCGCTCTTGTCTTCTGCGGCTCTCGGTGCCCGCTCCTTTTCGTTTCCGGAAACATGGCCTCCGGTGTGGCTGTCTCTGATGGTGTCATCAAGGTGTTCAACGACATGAAGGTGCGTAAGTCTTCAACGCCAGAGGAGGTGAAGAAGCGCAAGAAGGCGGTGCTCTTCTGCCTGAGTGAGGACAAGAAGAACATCATCCTGGAGGAGGGCAAGGAGATCTTGGTGGGCGATGTGGGCCAGACTGTCGACGACCCCTATGCCACCTTTGTCAAGATGCTGCCAGACAAGGACTGCCGCTACGCCCTCTATGACGCAACCTATGAGACCAAGGAGAGCAAGAAGGAGGACCTGGTGTTTATCTTCTGGGCCCCTGAGTGTGCACCCCTTAAGAGCAAAATGATCTATGCCAGTTCCAAGGATGCCATCAAGAAGAAGCTGACAGGGATCAAGCATGAATTGCAAGCAAACTGCTACGAGGAAGTCAAGGACCGCTGCATCCTGGCAGAGAAGTTGGGGGGCAGTGCTGTCATCTCCCTGGAGGGCAAGCCTTTGTGAGCCCCTTCTGGCCCCCTGCCTGGAGCATCTGGCAGCCCCACACCTGCCCTCGGGGGTTGCAGGCTGCCCCCTTCCTGCCAGACCGGAGGGGCTGGGGGGATCCCAGCAGGGGGAGGGCAATCCCTTCACCCCAGTTGCCAAACAGACCCCCCACCCCCTGGATTTTCCTTCTCCCTCCATCCCTGACGGTTCTGGCTTTCCCAAACTGCTTTTGATCTTCTGATTCCTCTTGGGTTGAAGCAGACCAAGTTACCCCCAGGTACCCCAGTTGTGGAGGAGCCTGTATTTTTTTTAACAACATCCCCATTCCCCACCTGGTCCTCCCCCTTCCCATGCTGCCAACTTCTAACCGCAATAGTGACTCTGTGCTTGTCTGTTTAGTTCTGTGTATAAATGGAATGTTGTGGAGATGACCCCTCCCTGTGCCGGCTGGTTCCTCTCTTTTCCCCTGGTCAGTGCTACTCATGGAAGCAGAATCAGTAAGGGATCTTCAATTAAAAAAATAAAAAAATAAAAGAAAAGGGCACACAGTAAAGATGCTCCTCCGCCCTGCTTCCAGGGGATCTCAGCATGTTTTTCCACTATGAATCACACAAACATCTTCCTCTCATCAAATGGAGAAACTCCAGGACGCTTCTTAGAAGGGTGGCACTTGAAAAATAAAGAAAATAGGGGAACAGGGAGGTTGCAGTATCATTGTCTCCAGTTTTTCATTTCTCACCAGCCATGCTGCCTCCAACCCATTTCAATTCCATTCCCATGCCCAACAATCCACAGAAACTGTCCTTGTCAAGATTGCCAGCTACTTCCCTCTTGATCATAATATGAATATGATTTATATTTCATATACTTTTAAATTTAAGCATGTATTCATTTGCTAGGGCTGCCATAACAAAATGCCACAAACTGGGTGACTTAACAAATAGATATTTACTCTCTCACAGCCCTCCAGGCTGAAAGTCCAAGATCAAGGTGTGGGCGGGGCTAGTTCCTCCTGAGGCCTTTCTCCTTGGCTTGTAGATGCCATCTTCTCCCTATGTCTTCACAACGTCATCCTTCTGTGTGTGTCTGTGTTCTCATCTCCTCTTCTTATGAGATGACTTAGTCCATTTCAGGCTGCTATCACAGAATACCATAGACTAGGTGGCTTATAAACAGCGGACATTTACTCTTCCACATTCCTGGAGGCTGGAAGTCTGAGATCAAGGTGTAGGCAGAGCTGGTTCCTCCTCAGGCCTCTCTCTTTGGCTTGTTCATGTCATCTTCTCCCTGTGTCCTCACAGGGTTATCCCTCTGTGTGTGTCTGTGTCCTAATATCTTCTTCTTATAAGGACACCAGTCCTATTGGATCAGGACCCACTCTAGTGATCTCATTTTACCTTATTCATTTTTTTGAAAGACCCTACCTACAAATGAAGTCACATTCTGAGAAACTGGGGCTAAAGCTTCACTATGTGAATTTTGAGAGAGGCACAATTCAACCCACAGTGAAGCATAAGCACATTTAATATCTTCACTGATGACAGAGCAGGAGCACCATCATCTTGGACAAACACCGCCACTTTAAGTTCCAGCACCCTTTCTAGCCTCATGTGTTTCAAGGAAATCACTTCTCTTCTAACTACAAGCAGCTAGAAAGAGCAGACAGTAAAACACAGAAAAGACAGCTCAGGCACAGAGGGAGTTGGAGGCACAGTCTCCTGGGTAACTGTCAAACTTCACCCTCATACAATGGGCCACAGTAAAACAGTGGGCCTTAGTAAGTACATTCCTTTCTCTTCAGGTACACTAATACAGGGAAACGAAAACCAGACTCGGGGGTATGCCTGCAGCTGCAGGAAGATGTATGGAAACAGACACACAACTCTCCCTCCCGGATAAGCACAACAAAGAGACACAGAAGTAGTCCAAGCCTCTGATAAACTCTCCCACTTTGAATCCTTAAAAACTCTTAGTCTGTAGGAGAGTGGGCTCTGACTTAACTCGGCCAGAAGCTCCTCTCAGGTTTGTTTTCTCCAAAATAAACCTGTCTTGACTGGCAAGCCACCTTTTGTGTTTCTTTCCTCTTCCTTTAATTCTTATAACTGGAGCATTGACTAGTACAGGATGTCACTCATTTGCTGAGTTCCTGTTAAATGAAAGATCTTGTGGGAAGGCACCAGACCAGAAGGAGATATAAGTGGAACATGTCCTGTCTCTCGGTAGCCCTGCAGTCCAATTAGAGAAACAGCTGCATAAACCATAGCAAAGTTCACCCAAGTGAACAGTGTCCACCTCTGTCCAACTCACATCACTGTGTCTTATAGACTTTTCAAGGAGAATATGGCCTATCATGAACATGAAATTTAGGAGCAATTATTATCTAATATTGAAAATGATCACTCTTACAATCCAAATGCTTGGAAATATTTATTCAGCCTTAAAAAGGAAAGAGGTTCTGACACAGATGACAACATGGATGAATGAACCTTGAGGACATTTTTTGCTCAGTGATATAAGGCAGTCACAAAATAATAAATCCTGCCTGGTTTTGAAGTGGCATTGTTGTCTGGGCCAAATACCTGAGGCTTGTTGTCTCACTCCAAGGGAATTGAGGATGCAGAGAAAACAAGAAGTGAGTTTAAGAGCAGAGGTTTAATAGGCATAAGACAGGGGAAAGAGAATAGCTCTCTCTCCTAGAGAGAGAGAGGGACACCTAAGTGGGTCTTCTGGTTTTATGGTGAAATCCACGGGTTTTGTAGACACCTCCTGGAGGAGGTGGTGTCCGATTCATGTAGGGCCCAAGAGATTGGTCAGACCAGGTGTGAAATTTGGATAGCACACAAAGAAGCTGGTCATCCCACCCTAATCTTTTATTATGCAAATGAGGTCTTCCCTGGCCAGCACCACGTTGTCTATTCCTTACTGTACATGTGGTTATTAAGGAAAAGGGAAGATGAAGCCTCCATGTTCAATGTGTCTGGACCCCAGGTAGCCTTTTCCTACTGGCACAGTTGCCGGTATTCACCCATGCAAGCCTCCAGCTTGCTTATCTATGTCTATAGCTCAATTTTACAGGCTCTTTGTTAGAAAAGACATGATTTGCAGCCTTCTTTTTATTAAAAGGGAAGCCTTACCGAGGACTTCCTTACCCTCACTATTTACCTAAATAATTTCTTTTTAACTCCTATATCAGTTTCACTTATATGAGGTACCTAGAGGAGTCAAGTTCATAGAGACAGAAAGTAGGATGGAGTGAGGCAGGGACTTGAGGGAGGGGGATGGGAAGTTGTTGTTTAATGGGGACAGGATTTCTGTTTGAGAAGGTGAAAATGTTCCAAAGATGAATGGTGGTAATAGCTGCACAAGCAATGACACAAAGAGAGTGAAAATATTAAATTTTGTGTTATGTATGTCTTACTCCCAATAAAACAACAATAACAAAAGAAAAAAAATCAGAATTTCCAACATGTACAACAGGAACAAAAAATTCAAATGTCTAGGTGATGTTTTTGATCTGATGAAATCACATGAAGCCTCACCATTCAACGAGTCCATTTAATGTCACAAAATATCAGCTCTAAGTTGCTGGCAAACCAGAAACAATAACCTGTGCTTTATCACAAAATCAATGCTTGCAAATAAATGTATAATGTTTATAAATCAATACTTATAACCATAAGTCAATGGGTACAGCTTCAGCACAAGATCAGGGTGGAAAGAGAAATGAATTGACACCAGACCCAGGGAGAAAGGCAGATATTAGGGAAATCAAGAAAAAAAGAAGTCATGCACTGTTGATTCTTTCTATCTGACAAGGATATGGTGAAGATATGTCATATAAAGCCCCATTCTAACACTGCCCTTGATTACATGCATGAGAAGCCATATCTCTTGCCCTCAAATATAAAAATAAATCATCCATAGAGACAAAAAAGTGATCGTGGGGCCTTGAATGATATCATACTGAATGCTCCCGAACAGAAGATCAAGTTCCTATATCTTCCCACTTGTGTAAGCCTTCATGTAGGAGGTCCACCTGCCTGCGGCCACTGCGTCACTGAGTTCTATGAATACGAGACTGTAATAACGTCAATCCTGGGGTCATGACAGTTGGATAATTGTCCAAGTTCTATTGTATTGCAGCTCATGTTATAGAATACGCTTTTCACACAAAAGTCCATTTTGCACTTTTCCGTTTAAGCCAAGGCCAAAATAATGGAGGCAATGCATTCATTTCTCATTATGGAAAAAAATGATAATCTGAGGTTTTTCAGTAGTAGAATTTATTCCAGGCAGATGCAGACTTCTCTTTGTAGTGAAAGAAAAAGCCATTTTCTTTGAGCTTTTAAGTGAAGCATAAAATAACTGTAGTAATACCACCTTTCATCTGTAGAATGCTGTCGAATTTACATAGTGCATCCCCATGCATTTTCTCTTTTGATTCTTGCAGTGAAGAAAAAAAAAGTTGAGGGGAGAATAAGCTTTATTAGTTCAATTTTATAGAGACAGGAATGTAGCTCTAGATCAGGATGTGACTAGTCCAATACCTCCCAGCCAGAAAGCAGTTAGTTAAACTGGAGCCTGAGTTTTTAAAAACAGTTATTTTTCCCATTAACCTTTGGCCCCAATAACAAGACAAACCCTAAGGTGCACCCCCTATGTTGTACTGACTTTGTAAACAGAAGATCTGGATTTGAACTCCTGGTCTGTCACTTACTGCATGATGTTGGGGGAAGATTTCCACTGGCAAGAGTTTAAAATTTTGGTATGGCTGTCCTGGAGCTTTTGAAATGCTACGTGTAGAGAATTAAGTCCTGATGTATAAGAACAGGGTGTGCTTCCCAGAATTACCATTGGAGAGATTAAGTTGTCCTGGTTCGTGGCTTTTTCCTTTCTCCCAAAACATAGGTATCTCTTGGATCTCCTAAGACCTACACATGTATGGATTGAAAATAACTATCATATGGAGAGGATGATAAAGTCATAACTAGCAAAATGGATTCAGAAAAGTCTTGGGTTGTGAAGATGTGAGGTTATTTTTGCAGGACTTTTCAAAGTGCAGGAATAATGGGTGCAAGTTTCTAACCAGGATAGACACCTGTGAGAACTCGAGAAATTATAACTAGCATTGCCAAAGTTTTACACCATGGTGTATACCCACCAAGAGTTTTTTCTTAGAGATTAATATCTCCTTTAAAATAATGGATGAGTTTCATAATCAACTGAGAAAGTTTCTCAAGCCCCCTTTTCTTTTCTAAGGGTAAATGAGGAAGGCAAAATACAAGAAGTTACATGTTGAAGGAGAGAGTTGCATACTTTTAAGAAAATACCCCACTTTGGGGGGCTGAGGCAGGAGGATTGCTTGCTTGAGCCCAGGAGTTCGAGACCAGCCTGTGCAACATGGCAAAACTCTGTCTCTACAAAAAAGTATAAAATTTTAGCCAGGCACAATGGTGCATGCCTGTAGTCTCAGCTAATTGGGAGGATGAGGTAGGAGGATTGGACCTAGGAGGTTGAGGCTGCGGTAAACTGTGATCGCACCACTGTGCTCCAGCCTGGGTGACAGAGTAAGAGAAGAAGAAGAAGAAAGAAGAAGAAGAAGAGAGAAGAAAGAAGGAAGAAGAAGAAGAAGAAAGAAGAAAGAAGAGGAGGAAGAGGAAGAGGAGGAAGAGGAAGAAGAAGAGGAGGAAGAGGAGGAAGAAGGAAGAAGGAGAGGGAGGAGAGGGAGGAGAGGAAGGGGAAGGAAAGAAAGAAAGAGAATACCCAAATGACCTGTTCTTTTTCCCCCTTTGCCACAGAGTTTAAGAACCACTAATTTGTGCCAATGGATTTAATTCAATTGATACTCTTAACTGATCCCGTTCAATGGACCTGTTAATTTTGCGTAAATGTTCAGTTTTGTAGTGACTTCATTCTAGTCCTTCTAACAAATATAAGGAAAAGTGTTAATGTTTTCTGTAATCCACTGCTTTGATGAAGGTGAACTTTGCATACCACCTGTGAAGAATCTGTGGAATATTTTAATGGCTGCATCAATTCTAGCCCAAGGCATATGCAGTCTTTGGGGAATGGTGTGCATGGTAAGCCATGTTAGCTTAGTTAATGGATTAAATAGCCGTGACCATCCATTAAACCTGAATGAAGGAGATGACACACACATTATTTTCTCATTAGAATTAAAGTTCTTAAAGACTGGGATATCCCAGCAAAATGGGAAGAAGATACAGAGGTGAGAGACCTTCAATCTGTTGTCCCACTCCACAGCCAGCTGACTGTAATCAGTTTGATCAATTAACCTCTCTGTGCTTTTTTCTCCAGGTGTGTAAGATGTAGTAGAAACCACCAGATTTGTGACCTATTTCACATCAACCATTTTATTACTCTATTATTTCTTAGCCCTTCTCTGAACCAGTAATACAGTGAGAAGCAACTTGAATTAGTTACTTTCCACTGGAAAGATGTTAACACCATGGATTGATACCCCTAAGAGTTTTTTCTTGGAGATTAATGTCTCCTATAAAATAATGGATGAGTTTCATAATCAACTGAGAAGTTTTCTCAACTCCCCTTTCCTCTTCTCAGGGTGAATCAGAAAGGCAGAATAAAAGAAATTACATGTTGATTGAAGGAGACAGTTGTGTACTCAAGGGAGGGTATTCATTGCACAGATATAGGCTGTGTCACAGACTCCAAATTGGTCAAGATGTGACTATACCTGGGACTCAAATAGGACTGGAAGCAGGACTGGGATGATACAGGGATATGAGCGTGTGTCTACCTGTAGATCTCTTGTCACTGACTCTACCTAGTCCTTCTCTTCTCCTTAGTTCACTGTCCTCAGTAGACAGCTTTTCCTGGTCTTCTGTTCACAAAGGATAACCCCTCACTCACAGGGAGGATAACCCTGTGGTATATGGCTGTAGTCCCAGCTACTCAAAAGACTGAGGTGGGAGGATTGCTTGAGCTCAGGAGATCGAGGCTGCAGTGAGCTGTGATTGCACCGCTGAATTCCAACCAGGGCAACAGAGCAATTCCCTGTCTCTAAATACAAATATATATATTTTAAATGGATTCCAGGACAACTTTACATATATATAGTATAAAATACATATTATATTTGATTACATATATTATATTATATTTTAAATGGACTCCATGACAAATATTATATATGTATATATGTGTATATATATGTATGTATATATAGTCTCTGTCTCCCTCTCTCTTATTAACCAGCAAGATCTATGCAAGCTGCTTTGAAATTTGTTTGAAAGAATAATATAGGAATAGTTTTCTTAAAAACATAGGCAATAAATAATGATAATGACAATGACAGGGCATATATATATTCCTGTATATTCCTGGAATCAATCCTGAAATCAATTTAAAGTACTGTAGAGAAAATAGGAATAAACTGATAGGTAGTTGAGGGATCTATAATAGAAGCATGACTAGCAGCGTTGAGAACTGATAACTACAAGGAACATTATTAAGTGGATAGGGAGATATGAGGTAGGAAAGACATATGCCTGTTTAAAAGGGCTTACATAAACCATGAAGAAAAAGCAGGAGTCACCAATGCAACCCAAGCCAAGGAAGCCATGATATTTCGAAGAAGATGATCAATCTTATAAAAAGTCAAATAGAAAGAGACAAGAGAAAGATCACATGATTGGAGCAAAGAAAGAAGTCATTCTAAGATTCTATGAAGGTATTTGGGAGAAATGGTGGAGGCTACACTGTTCAAAAACAAGAAATGAATAATGAAGACAGGAAATCATCCAAGGTAGAAAAGGATTTGGGCATGTTGTTTGGGGATGCGAAATAATATCTTCCCAGGGAGCACTGTGGTAATATCTGAATGCCAAATGAAGAAAAGGAGGGAAAACGTGGTGGTGGATTCATTCTGGAGGCTTCACTGGGTAGGAGACGACCCAAAGTACATGGTGTGTTGACTTTAGAAGGGAGAACTTTTCTTACCCTTTTTCTTTCTTTTCCATGTGTTGTTATGAATTGCTCTTGATTTAGTGTCATTTCTTTCTTTGTATGACTCTTGTGAATTGGTAATAAATGAATACTCCTTGACCATAAAACAGGCACTCTCTTGTCCAACATTGTAAATTATGATCTTGAAAGTATTACTCAGTCTCTCTCTTCGTCCCTTCCTTCCTCTCTATCTCACTCTCCGTTTCTCTGTCTTCCTCCTGCCCTCTGTCTGCCTTTTCTCTCTCCCTCCCTTCCTCTCTCTCTGTCTCTCTGTTTCTCTTCCTTCTTTCTACTCCCTCTCTCTCTCTCCCTCCTTTCCTCTCTCTCCCACCTGCCCTCTTACTCTCTCTGGTCTGTCTCTCCTTCTCTCCTTCTCCCATTCTCTCTCTTTGTCTCTATTTCCATCTCTGTCTCCTTCTCTCTTATTAACCAGCACAATTTATGCAAGCTGTTTTAAAGTTTGTTTGAAAGAATGATATAGGAATAGTTTTCTTAAAAACAAAAACAATAAAAGAATGATAATAACAGGGTATCCTTCCCCAGTGGTTTAAAAATCCAGTCACATTCCAACCAGCTATTCTTTTTCTGGTATTCTTTTTCTTTTTCTTTTTTTTTTTTTTTTTTTGCTTTGACAGTTTCTTGGCCATTTTTCTACTTATTAGTACTTCCATCAGAAATAAGGAAAAAAAGATGAAACTATAACATGTCAATTTGAGACACAGGAACTTCTATTATGCCCATTGCTACCTTCAAGTGTCTAAATAATTCCTACACCACTGGAAGTGTTAGCTGCCAGCCATACAAAATCTGTGTCCCTACAAAACAGCAGAGGATTCTAACACACACACCCCATCCTTCTGACTTAACTATCTGATTATTGCATTCTTCCCTTCCCTCCAATCAAAGCTATTATGCAATGATCCCAGGTGTGTTAGAAATAAAAGTATTAGAGACAATTACTTGCCAAAGTGAAAATTACCTTGAGAAAATGATGAGCAGTCAGATTTACCTCTAATGACTTTGAATTTGAAAATAAACCATTTCATGGTAATTTTTCTTGCTTTGGGGTTTATATCATTCGAAAGTTCTAAAAGAAACAATTCATGTAAATCAGGAGAAAATGTTCCTCCCTTTAGATAACCTGTGTTTATTTTACAGCCATTTCATTTCCTTGTTGAGTTAAATTATTAAAGAACTCGCACATGTAGTTTACCTAAAATTATCACAATATAAATGAATGTGCACATCTAATATGCCTGTCTTAAATTTGTACCCCAAAGTTTACAGTCTTAGAGTAGCTAATAAACGAAGATAAACCTTAAGAAGCCTCGCTGTTAATAAGAGATAAAGCAGAAGTTTACTTTTAATCTGTTAGTTTTACAAGGTTTTCTTGTTAAATAACAAAGAAAAATTGGACTAAAATTCCAAAAATCACATAATTTCTTTCGGCAGTACCTTCATCGCCAGCGATAGCTCTGCTCAAGTGTCCTAATGCATGTTTACTGAAAATGGTTTGACTTTGAGACATTTCTTGTTCAGGCTAATACAGGCAATTACATTTTTTTCAGTACATAGTATTTTATACGGATATTGTGAAATAGTTGAAGGTCACTATCACAGTAGAACACCATCATATAAGTGGTAAAATTGAACATTGGGCTTGACGGTAAAAAAAAAAAAAAAAAAAGCTGGGAAAATGTTCTTAGCAGCACCAAGAAAGTTGGTTGGCTCTACTGGGGGATTGGGTTCATGAAATGAATCCTTTCTATTTCAGATTCAACAACAAAAACCATATTGGAAATATCCGGGAGTTCTTATAATTGTGCGTACAATGGGAAATCCATGCCTAAGTCAAATATAGACTATTCGAATCTAGTAGAAGCAAAAAGAAAAGGAAACTTCTGGGAACTAGGGATAAAAAACTGGGGCATTGCTAAACACAGAACAGAACTTTTTTTATTAAACAGAGTTCTGTTGGCAGGACAACTTTAAATTCTTCATAATGTGTTCAACTAAATATTCCTGCCTCCCTCGAGTTTTTGGACAACGATACTGGGTTTACATTCCAAGAGTGTATATAAATTGCACTCTTACGTCTGCTGGCCGAAATCCATGCTATTTCCTCACTCTCATTTTGAATATACTTGCAGTATGCCCTACGTGTAAGTGGGCATGAAATTTTAAATAGTAACATTTCAGACTGTTGCAGCCAAGAGTATTGGGACCATAAAGAAACACGTAGAGTAATTTGCTTAGTTATTTTGTGCCAGAAACTACACCATGCGGCTATTCCTTCCAGAGGGTGGAGTACTGGAGGGGCTCTGGGGAAAGAATCTCACCACAAGTTGTATTTTCTCAAGAAAAAAACAAAGCACAACAACAGCAAAACTACATGAGCACAGCAAGAATTAGAAAGGGATTAATAAAGATTAAAAATCAAAAAGGAGATAAATGAGAATGAAATTACTAGCATTAGCTCCTTGGTAAGCAAAAAAATATGACAGAAAAACTGTTTAATATGACAATCATCAAATAAAAGGGGAGGATGCCAAAATGCATGAAATAAATGATCAGAGGAAATCCTTGCTATGGAAAGAGATTAAAGAATTAAAACCAACTCCTTTGATCCATCCCATACAAATGCATTTGAAAACTTGGATGAAATGGATAATTTTCCAGACCTACACATAGCACGTATTTTTTCCAGAAGAAATAGAAACTCAAAACAGACTAATTATATCATCCCAAAGCGACCAAACCTCACTCTCTGCCTCAAACATTCTCCCCCTCAAAAACATCAGTTCCAAATGCTTTCACAGTTTTTTCTTTGAAAACAAGATTAATTCCCTGATATTTAAATTGATTTAGAAAAGGAAAATAGTTCTAAAATTTTATTCTAAAGCTTGCAAAGCATCAATATAAAATTTAAAAACATAGCACAAGAAGCAAATAATTGATAGGAAGATTTTTTAACAACTAGCTGATAGATTACAGCTGATGTTTGAAGAAAAATTCATTGTGATGGCTTGAGATTTATTTCAATAAATGCAAATCTCAATATTAGGAAATTTATTAAAGATATTAATATAATCTTAGAAAACATAGGTTATCACTGTAAGTGATGAAATTCATTTAATGAAAGTTTATTCTTATTCTTTATTTCAAGAAAAAATAGAAGTAGAGGTATCTTTTCTTCATGTGCGTAATGTTTATATATACATGATGTTAAGATATCATGTATATACATGTGATGTAACTATATATGTATATATAATATAAATTACTTATATAATGCACAAATATAAACAATGTTACTATATATAAAAATATATAGAAATATCAATCAAAAGGCATCTATCATAGTGGTAAACAAATAAGAACATTCTACTCTAGTAGCTTTTTTCTGTAGGTACTGGCTCACACAACTAAACAGGTAAGAAAATGAAAGGCATATACATTGGAAGGAAGAAGGTTGTTTTTATTACTATTTGCAGATTTTTTATTATGCACATAGAAAATCCAAGGATGGCAACAAAAAAAAAAACAGCAAATAACAAGGCAAGTAAGTTAAAAGACAGGCAATAAGAATTTTATATATATTTAATTTATAGTAGTGATAAATTTGACCAGAACTATCAAGACTACTGAATCTACCCCAAAATCTTCTTAGGATGAACATAAGCTTAATACTGACTAACAAATTGCGATGTGCAATACAGAGAATATCATTCAGACTTAAAAAGGAAAGACATGCTGCAACATGGACGAAACTTGAGGACAATATGCTAAATGAAATAAACTAGTTACAAGAGGACAAATAGTCTAGGATTTCATTCATCTATGCTACCCAGAGTAAACAAAATCGTAGAGAGAGAAAGAATGGTGATTGTCTGGGGCTGGAGAGTAGGTAATGGGAAATTGTTCATTGGGTACAGAGTTTCAGTTTTGCAAGACAGAATTCTGGGGATGGATGATGGCGATGATTGTATAACAATGTGAATGTTCTTTATATCATTGAATATATACTTAAAAATGGTTTAAATGGTAAATCATATATAATGTATATTTTACCACTATTAAAATAAATAAATGTGACGCACATATGCAAACACATATACACAATTACTTTGTGTTGTGGGTTTTAATTAGTTGTCCTTTGAAAAGCTGGTGAAGGCTATATACCTTCTCCTAGAAAACAATATATAGAGAGAAAATTATATTTAGAGAAAAAATGCATATATACACGTGTATGTAAGACGTTTCCTGAAATTGTAGGGTATTCGTTGACCCTCTAAGGTCTTGTATTTGATGGAATAACTCTTCATTACATTAAATAATTTGGTGGTATTGATGCCTCAACATTCAGAAACCTGGAAAGAAAATAATTAGTACATGGAAATAGTACATTTGAGGAATGAATTGAATAAAAAATAAGTAAAGCAATAATCATCTGACAAGAACAGGAGAGACCAGAATCTATACACAGATACAAACAGGCAGATGTGCTCCAGTGAGTCACATAAGTAGGGAATAAGAAAGGAGGGAAAGAAGGAAGAAAAGAAGGAAAGAAGGAAAGCAGGAAGGCGGGAAGGCAGGAAGGCAGGAAGGAAGAAAGGAAGGAAGGAAGGAAGGAAGGAAGGAAGGAAGGAAGGAAGGAAGGAAGG
>NC_045456.1:18161569-18188038 GCF_002776525.5 Piliocolobus tephrosceles | reverse complement strand
AGGAAGGAAGGAAGGAAGGAAGGAAGGAAGGAAGGAAGGAAGGAAGGGAGAGAGGCAGGGAGGGAGGGAGGATTGATTCCTATCTAAAACAATTTTAATGAAAATAAGTATGTGGGTATTTACAGAATTGGTATCCATTGCCTGAAAAGACTTAAATGCAACTGCTTTTTAAAAAATAATTAATGCCAGAAATAAGGGATCTATTTTTGCAGTTGTGATATTATTCAGATACAAAACTCAACAAATAAGCAAAAAAACCTAACTACTCTGTCTAGTAACCCCCCCAAAATTCATGACCACAGGATCATCTGAATTACTTACCCTGTGCTGGCACTTCCTAAGCTATGCATCCTCCCAATTGCTTAAAGTTATTGAAACGTTTATCAAGATAGTGATGATGTGAATTACAGAAGCCAAAAGGAGCAATCACTTCTGTGGAACAACTTCCTCTCCACTCATCCTAGGTAATAAATGAAATTCTATATGAAGCCAGAATTAGCCTCTCAGGAAAAGGCATTTACATTTAAAGAGATAAAGAAAATCTGTCCTGCAAGGAAGGGTACAAAGATTAAGCTGGGGAAATTCTGGACCCAGAGTTAAGAATCCGGTATTCTGAAATGAGCTGAAAGATGTTAAATAAGGCTTCATTGTCCTTCTCACTCAACCAGTGGTATTAATACCTGCTCTCTGTAAATTAAAACATTACTACAAAGAACAAAAGGGGTAATGATGGATATTTAACTGTTAACTTTGGAAACCAGAAGCACTTTAATAAATGGAAGCTCTAATACTGATTTCCCAAAGGAGTTATATACTCATGACACATGTTCTACTTAAGACAGTGGTTGTTTTGCTGCATTGCATTGTGTTGGGCTGTGTTTTCTTTGAGATCCTAGTTCCAGGAACTAATTTTAAGACTTGCTTCTTTTTTCTCCTTTTCTTCCTCCTTTCTTCTTCCTTTCTCCTTTCTTCCTTCCTCATTATTTCCTCTTTCCTTCCTTCCTTTCTTTCTTCTTAGTTTCTTTTTTCTTCCTTCCATCCTTTCTTCCTCCTTCCCTTGACCAACTTCTTTGTCTGTGTATTTTACCATCAGTTTTCTTTTTTAAAAAATGTGTTCCCTTTTCCTACTTTGAAAAAATGCACTTTTAGCACCCGTGTTTGTGTGTGTAACTGGCAAAGTCATTTTTCCTAATTTGAGGGAAATGACTATTTCATCCACTATTTTCGGAGCCCTGCGTATCAGTCAGAATTAAAGGGTTGGGAAAAGTGGGAGATGGATACCACAGTTTTGAAATGCCTGCTCAAACACTTTGAGGTATGTCTCTAATATACATAAAGAATTCATCTGTCATTCTAGTTGTCATACTTTCCCCTTGCATAAAACCTTGCAGGTTGGTTTACTAGAGAGAACACACTCCAAGGGTCATGTATGATATTATCTGCAGTTCACTTCCTTTGGTAAGTTCTGATTTTTAAATTTAAGAAAATTGTTTTTCAGACACAGGGACTCGTTCTGTCACCCAGGCTGTAGTGCAGTGGTACAATCATAGCTTACTGCACCTTCAAATTCCTGGGCTCAAGCAATCCTCTTGCCTCAGCCTCCCAAGTAGCTGGGACCACAAGACACGTACCAACATAACAACATGCCCAGCTCTTCTTATATATAGTTTTTATAGAGATGAAGTCTTGCTGCATTGCCCAGGCTACTTCTGATTTTAACTTCCAGTGAACAGTCACTATGGAACAAAGCAAATTTCAAGATGAGCATCTACAAGCTTTGGGCAATGGTGTCTCTGGGTAGTTTTTTAAAAAACATTTTTAAACATTGGATGATGCCAACATAACTTTCTTACCATTGAGTACAGGATATAGATGACAAAAACGTGTGTTGTAAAGAATACAAGCATAAACAAAAACAAAAGTAAAAACAAAGCAAAAAAACACAGGACTCATTTCACTAATACAATACAAATACTTCATCAAAGAATGACCACCCAATCTGTCCAGATTTCCATTTACTTTTCTTTACAGATTCAAGTCACCAAGGATTCCGTTACATCCCTCAAAATTCTTGAGTAGCCATGGAAACCAGAAAGTGCCACAGTTAAGCCAACAATACATGGGGCATGCACAACAACAATAGCTAATATTTATTGAGGGCTTACTCTGTGCAAGGTGCCTTTGGAATCTTCAGACATCAAGAATGGATGCACGTGGAATGCTCCGATCACAGCCTGCCATTCCCGCTGGAATAATCAGCCGTCCCTTCCCAGAAAACCATGCAGACTTTTGGAAAGTGGCCAAATCAACTGAGCAGTGTATAATGTACTTTGAGATATAAATTGTCTTACTTGAACTTCCCAAGAGCCCTGTGGCGTGAGATGTAGATCATTGTTTTCAGTGGGGATCTGGAGATGGATGTACAAGCTGACATACAAAATTTAACCATAAGTAGGAACTAGCTAGAAATAGGATTTGATCTCAAGTCTTTTTGTATGTATTTATTTTGCTTTATAGTGGATTTTTTTTTATTGGTTCATCTTTTTAAAAACTATGTAAGGTAGACATCATAATGTTTCGGTATACATATACATAGTGACATGATTACTACAGCCAAGCTAATTATCATATTCATCATCTCACATAGTTCATTCATTGGTTTATCTTGTATACACTTTTTTGATAACTTTTCTCATAAATTTAATTGGACAATAATGGCATAGAAGACCTCACAGGACCTCCTTTATTTTTGCAACACAATCGCTTCACAACTTTCAATTTTCTCTTTACTCTCTAAACTTTTCATCAAAATTGTGATTCTAAACGTCCAGATCAGGCCGGGCATGCCTAATCTGGCTCATGCCTATAATCCCAGCACTTTGGGAGACTGCTTGAGCCCAGGAGTTCAAGACCAGCCTGGGCAACATAACAAGACATCATCTCTACAAATAATAAAAAGTTAGCTGGGTGTGGTGGCACATACCTGTGGTCCTAGCTACATGGGAGGCTGAGGCAGGAGAATCACTTGGACCAGGGAGGTAGAAGATGCAGTGAGCCAATATCGTGTTACTGCACTCCAGCCTGGGTTACAAAGGTAGACCCTGTCTCAATGATAATAATAATAATAATAATAATAATAATAATAATAATAATAATAATAAAAAGTTCAGATCCTTGTGGATACTTTCCACATTATATTCATATAGAAAAATATCACATTGTACCCAGAAGTATATATAATTACAGCTTTTCAGTAAAAAATAATATTAATTAAAAATAAATAAATAGAATAAAATAAAAATTTACTAATATTCCCCAGTTTTCTAACACAAAAACCCAAACCACATTCCTTATGTGGATGTAATAAAAATAGATGTTAATCAAAAAGATCAAAGCCATAATCAGCAGTAGGCTATGACCAACTTTGCAAAATGATTACATAAGAATCTTTCTACACTAGTCCTATTTACTAACCGTTCAAAACTCCCATTTTTTTCACAACTTCTGTTATGGGTTGAATTCTGTCTCCTGCAGCTAAACCCATATGTTAAAATCCTAATTCTGACTGACTCAGAATGTGACTTTATTTGGAAATACGGTTATTGCAAGAATAATTAATTAATATGAGGTTGTATTAGAGTGGAGTGGTCCTCAAGTCCAAAATGACTAAAGTCCTTCTAAAAAGAGGAGATTTGGACACAAACATGCACAGAAAGAGAACAGCATATGTGAATAAAGGCAAAAATCCAGGCGATGTGTCTAAAAGACAAGCAATGCCAGAGATCGTCAGCAAAATGCCTGACACTAAAAAAGAGACTTGGAAGGGATTCTCCCTCAGAGCCCTCAGAAAGAACCAATCCGGCAGACACTTGGATCTTTCACTTTTGGCCAGAACTCCAGAAGTTCTCCAGAACTTTGAGATAATACATTTCTATTTTGTAATCTTGGTCAGTGTGTGGTACTTTGTTATGACAGCCCTAACAAACGAATACATTTCCTTTAATAGCAAAAAGTTTAACCCCTCCTCACCAATCTAAGCCACATTTTTAAAAAGGGAAATGTGTCTATGGTACGTTTCTTTTTTATCCCCTCAACCTCATTCCACTGAAGAGCAGGTGTCAGAAGAACTAATAAGTAGAGAATATCTGTGTGATGTTACCATGCTCCCAAATCTCTAGATCATCATCCCTTCCCAAAAACACAGGAGAATAAGAAGACTGGGATGATTGTGGCTAATTGTGCATGCCACCTGCTCACCTCTGTGCAAAAACCTTAAAAATTAATTAATTAATCAATGAACTTTCTTAAAACCAACGTCAACGTCAATATCCCCTAAAACTTTCCACAGTTGAATGTAAATCAGTATAGCCATTATGGAGAAGACTATGGATTTCAATCCCATCACTGTGTATTTGTCCAAAAGAAAGGAAATTAGTATGTAGAAAGGATATCTGCACTCCCATGTTTATTGCAACACTGTTTGCAATAGCCAAGATTTGGAATCAACCTGAGTATCCATCAATGAATGAACACATAAAGAAAATGTGGTATACATACACAACAGAATATTATTCAGCCATAAAATATGAAATCCTGTCACTCACAGCAACAAGGATGGAGCTGGAGGTCATTATGTTAAGTGAAATAAGTTAGGCCAGAAAGACACATTTTGCATGTTCTCACTCATATGCAGGAGCTAAAACTGTTTAAAAAATGAAACTCACAGACATGTAGAGTAAAATAATGGTTACCAGAGGCTGGGAAGGGTAGAGAACAATGGGGTGTAAAGTGGGGATGGTTAATGGGTACAAGAAAATACATTTAGGTAGAATGAATAGTATCTAGTATTGGGTAGCACAATAGAGTGACTATAGTTAATAATATTTTATTGTCTGTTTCACAATAACTAACAAGTGGATGTGATGGTTAATACTGAGTATCAACTTGATTGGATTGAAGAATACTAAGTATTGATCCTGGGCGTGTCTGTGAGGATGTTACCAAAGGAAGTTAACATTGAGTCAGTGGGCTGGGAAAGGCACTAGTAAGCAGCTGCCAGAGCAGCTAGAACATAAGCAAGAAGAAAAACATCAAAGGAGAGACTGGCCTAGCCTCCCAGCCTACATCTTTCTCCCATGCTGGATGCTTCCTGCCCTTGAACATCAGACTCCAAATTTCTCAGTTCTGGAACTCAGACTGGCTCTCCTTGCTCCTCAGCCTGCAGATGGCCTATTGTGGGACCTTGTGATCACATGAGTTAATACTTAATAAACTCTTCTTCATATATATATATATAATAAAGTATATATTTTAATACTTTATATTATACTTTATATAAAGTATTAAAATTTTATATAAAAGTATATATTTTAATACTTTATATAAAGTATAATAAAAAATTTTAAAAAATAAAAAAGAAGGGAAATGTTTTCATATGTTTGGAAAGATGTGCATTTTCTTTCACTAATGTTTATAACACACAGGTGGAAAGTTTTATTTTTTCATTTTTAATTATTATGGGTACATAATAGGCATATATATATATATGTGTGGAGTACTTGGGATTTTTTTTTGGCACAAACATACAATGCGTCATGATCAAATCAGGATAATTGGGGTATCCCTCACCTCAACCATTTATTATTTTTTTGTGTTAGGAATATTTCAAGTCCATTGTATTAGTCAGGGTTCTCCAGAGGGACAGAACTACTAGAACATACATATATGTATATACTGGCACGAGATGGTATCTCATTGTGGTTTTGATTTGCATTTCTCTAAAGACCAGTGATGATGAGCTTTCTTTCATATGTTTCTTGGCCGCATAAATGCCTTCTTTTGAGAAGTGTCTGTTCATATCCTTCACCCACTTTTTGATGGGGTTGTTTGTTTTAAAAGTGGACGTTTCCCTTCTCTAAGTCTTCTAAGAATCTTCTAAGAATCTAAGGTCTTAAGTCTTCTAAGAATCTTCCAGATTCTGATGTTATACATTGGGTGTCATTTTTGTCTTCAGTCCTCACTATTGAGTTTGTTGTGAAAATGTACAGTTTTTTGCCTGATATGGGTAGGCTTTGTGTCCCCACCCAAATTTCATCTTGAATCATAATCCTCATCATCCCCACGTGTCCAGGGAGAGACCAAGTGGGAGGGGATTGGATCATGGGGGTGGTGTGCCCCATGCTGTTCTCATGATAGTGAGTGAGTTCTCATGAAATCTAATGGTTTTATAAGTGACTGACAATTCCTTCTCTCACACATGCTCTTCCTCACCTGCGACTATATAAGATGCGTCTATTCCCATTCCGCTATGGTTGTGAGTTTCCTAAGGCCTCCTCAGCCGTGTGGAAGTGGGAGTCTGTTTAATACTTCTTTTCTTTAGAAATTACCCAGTCTTAGTCATTGCAAATAAATGAGCAAGTAACCATGGCAGGTATATGCCCAATGGTACAGGCAAGACCAATATGGCAGGCAAAAATAGAGACACAGGAAAGAGAAAGTTGCACAAGGTACTCTAGTTATTGATGCTACGATGGAAGGATCCATATGACTTAGCCCCTCTGGGTGGAACACAGGCTCTGGGTGCGTTTTCTCCCTTATCATTCTGAACTCCATTGTCCTTGGTGAATAATAACAGAAGACAGTCCAGTGACAGCCACTTTAAGGCTCAATCCACACAATGCCCCGAGAGAGGCCATCTGTATAAGTGAATAAAATGAAAGTTGTATTTGAAGCTTTTATTAATAAAGTTTCTGTAACCACAATATCACACTGGTATATCTAATATCCTATAGTTCTGAAATTAGATCCACACTTATTCCCCCATAGGGCTGTTTATTATTCTGACACAGTTAATATGAACAAGTCTATATTAAATCTGTCATCAGGTTTAACTTCTTAATGCTTCCTGATGTGCTCTGTATTCAGGCATCTGTCTTTTCACATACTGAAATTATTTACAAGGCTGAGAGTTTTGTGTGTGTTACCTGTATAATTGTGTATATGTGTGTTCGTGTTACGTGAGACTAGTTTTCTTGTATGTTCTGTACTTTGATTTAGAAAACAGAGTGAAACTTACATTCAGAGGAACCAAATGTTGTCAAATTGATATTTGCATAACTTCCAGGTTTTAATTTAGAGTGTATGTAGTAGTGACAAAGAAAATAATAAACCGACTGAACATTAACACAGATTTCTTTAATTTTTAATTACTTAATTTTTATGTGTACATAATAGGTGTATATATTGATGGAGTACATATGACTTTTGGATACAGGTATACAACGTGGAATAAACAGACCAGGGTAATTGTGGTATCCCTCACCTCAAGCAGTTATCATTTCTTTGTGTTAGAAACATTCCAGTTTCACTCTTTTAGTTATCTTTAAATATATAATGAATGGGTGCAAAGATGGAGTTAAAATAAAATAATAAGATCTATTATTTAATAGCACAACAGGGTGACTACAGTTAACACAGCTTTTTTCTATGATTGGGTGCATGAATAGCATATCATCTGTATTTATTTATAGTAATATGTATAAAGATGTAGTGTCTAAAATGATGGAATTCTAAAAAACACATTATTTCCACTATATGTCCTACATTTGGAAAATGTGTCCCTGTTGTCTCCAATGCCTCTTACTGCAGGGCAATAAAGAGGTACTTTTTCTTTTCCCCATCTGGGGTTTATCACAGAAGTCAAGGAGGTTCATTTTGTTACACGTTCTTTAAAAGCATATGGGAAAAAGTGGATTAATGCACACCATAGGGAAGTGCTCTTGTCTGTTCCACACAAAGGAAAATATCCGGAAAACATGCATCATCCAGGCAAAAGAGTTCCCAATTCAGCTGGAACTTCAGTGACACAAAACAATAATAGAGAAATTAAAAAGCAAATTCAGGTTTTTCTTATGGAGCCCATGGTGCTAATACCATTTATTCTGGCCCTGTATGAATTTTGTGTCATTGGAGTGAAATTGCCAGAATTCAATTTGCAAGTGAACAAAAGAAAAGGAAAAAAATGTAATTTACTTTATGTAGCAGCAAAATGATTGCATCATAGACAATGTTCAAGATTTGTCTTCAAAAAGATGGGAAAATAATCTTGTAATATATCTCCCTATATGGGTTAGGAAGATTCAAACTAGCACCTAATAAAAGAGCATCTTACTAATGTTACATTTGCAACATTTCACTAGCCGTTTTAAAGACAAATCCAGTATATTTTCTTCTCCAGTAATGGTTACACACATTACATTCTTTCTTTAAATGGAACTTCTTTAATATCATACATAACTTTAAGGCATCCTTCTTTTTCACATGTGGAAGCACATGAATTATCTTTATTAATTGCTTGATAAAGCCTTGATAAAGGCTTGCTTTATCAATTGACTTAAAATAAAATGATTGTATAGTATGTATCAACTTAATGTCTAAATGTCATGAGGACACTATTTGAAATAAATTCACTTAATCAGATATATACATATATAGTGTGTGACTTTTAAATGTCAGCACAACAGAAATATGAATATAAACACTTATGAGCAAGTAATAGATACAATTCACTTATTGCCGTATGTATTTATTTTATAAAATATGATGTGTTCTCAATTCGAAAATGGTAAATGCACATAAAACAATCTTGGACACTAAATTTTGCAACTGGTTCAAATTGATTTAGGTTACTGTTACAGAATTCCATTAAAGAGAGATTAAGGGATTTTTCTTGTAAAGTGTAAAATGAGAAATGAAAGTCTGAACGATTTCAGGGAAAAAGAATTAAACCTTCGTACAAAGAAATGATTCTGAACAGAATATAAACGGAATACATCAGTTTAGATCTTTTCAAATAGCATAAATATCTCAAGAAGAGCTCAACCTTTTACTGAGAATTAATAAGAACCTAGAAGGGAAAATGTGTCTGCATGGTTTTCATAAACTCCATCCTATCACTCACCTGCCATAGATAGTTTCACTAAAATAATTTAAAAAACAAAACAGGAAGGAGGAGCCGGGGGAACCTTCTTTCTTTATAACTATGCATTTAAAATGAAGATTTCCAATTTAAAGGTAGAGACAGGCAAACTCTTGTCAATTCCGATAATTGCTGATTTTTGCCCCAAGTTTTAGTGAAAAAAAGTTAGGAACAGAAGCCACAGTTATATTATTAATGGGATGTACTTATTTGAATTTATATTTTTGAGATGAACAGAAGGTGTCTCCAGAGCTCATTTCTAGAGGAATAAAGCACAAAAATAAGCTATGCTCTTTCTCCTTCATATTTCCCTTTTTGGTCTAACACTTATTTTGTCTTCACAGAAATGGTACAATGGGATTAACAAAAAGCAATAAATATGGCTGCTGATGCTGAGATGGATTTTTTGTTCAAAGAAAAAAAGTCATAAAACTTATGATGAAAAATAAGACAGGGTTCATTTTGAACCATTCCTCTTTCCCTAGATATCTTATTATTCAGTAGATCCACCCATCTACCTCTTTCAAATATTTGGGAATTTTTAATATAGTTGTATTATTGAATTCATTTAATGAGCTTGTGGGGTCACAGAACCTTTTGAGAGTTGTTTTTTGAGATCTATTGGACCTTCTTTCTGTAAAATTAAGTTTCTGAAATGATGGTGCTATAAAATTCTGATTTTGTAAAAGGGCAATGTAAAGTCAAGAAGGTATGAGATTAAAAGATTCTATAAATTTAGTAAGAGAGATTCCTGGACCTAATCCTAATGAACTATTTCAAATAAATACAGGCAGAACCTTTATAAGTATAGCCTTAATACACTGATAAACCTCCGCAAAAAATATGGACCAACAGTTACCTAAGTCCATATGTTTCTCTCCAACATAAATTCTAGATATGATTCTACGTTAAGCGTTACAAATGCAACTGTGAGATCACTGACAGTATTTTTAGGTAATAGCCCTTACCCTCAGGCCACTTATACTAACGAAGTATTTTTAAAAAGGATTCAAAGTTTTTTGGGATGTTCCATGTATTGGCAATTTTCCTACTAGAAAGATGCACTTTTCCCACTCCTCCCAGGCACGTAAAAAAGCTACAAAATAGAATATTCTAACTCAGTCATGTTTGATTTCTGGACCATTGCATTGTCTGCTTCTCAGACGAGGCCCTCACTAATCCTTTTTTCTTGGTCAGGCTAGCTGAAGGCTGTTCACTCTTGTTTTTTTCTTTTGTTTTGTTTTCAATCATCTAACCTTTATCTTCAATGTTTCTCTGTATTGTTTTACACCTCTTTATTTTTTCTTTCTCCACTCTAGTCTTTAGAATTTCTTTCTGAAGAATATTTTTTACTAGGCATATAATTCTAGGTAGACAAGCATTTTCTTTTCCTTTAGAGATATCATTTCATTTCTACAATAATAAGGATGAAATGGTCAAGATTTGATGTGACATACTGGAGAATGCAAAGCTCTGAGGAAACAACGCTAATGAAGACATAGTACTTAAGATGTGCAGAAAGGAAGAGTTTTCCAAAACTTGTCTTAAGTGTCATTTCCATGAAAATGACATCCCAGAACATGTCACCATGAGACAGGGACAAGGAAGATTACCTAAAAGAAACTCAGCAGGTTTTAAACAATAGCAGAAGAAACTCATCATAGATAAGGCAGAAACTCCATCTGCTTCCTTGGCTGCAAATGATTTAGAGAAGGTAACCAATCCCTTAATCAGTTGTAAAAAGGAAGGGATTTTTTAAATAAAAAATGTAATGTCTAGTCTATCATTTAGATTTCTCTGTGTAACGCTGCACTCAAATTGTCTGTATAATAATATCAGTGTTCTTTAAACATCTTTAATAAGTTATAATTAGCAAATCTTATGATTCACCCATTTTAAGTATATATTTCCAGAAGTTTTAGGAAATTTACAGAACTATAAGTTTACTAGAGTACTACTCCTTTTTCTAGCCATGATAAAGTACTCAGGAAAATATGTATCTTCCAGGTTTTTCATCAGAAGGTCTCTATAGAGGGCAGACTTCCTGCAATGTTATAGGAATGATGTTGATAGTCAAGATGGATAAGCCAATTAACCAGCATCAGAATAATAACTCTATGTGTGTGTGTGTGTGTGTGTGTGTGTGTGTGTGTGTCTCCAAGGAGCAGACAAAAACATAAAATGGATAAATTATAAAATAAAGCATGACAGCAGACACTTCTCTGGGCTCACAGCTTTTCCCTCATGTGATCCTCAAAGCCATCCCTTCAGGTAGGAACTGTATCTCATCCTCTCTATGTTCCACTGATACCAAGTAAGGAAAGTCAGCTTCTGTGGTTCCTAAGCTCATTAACAAAAGGTTTAATGAAGTGAGTGCCTTACCAGTTTTGGTTTGTATAATTCCATAAGTGTGTAGTGAGGGAGAAAAAAAAAACCCAAACCTTTTCCCTAATTATGTTTGTGTCCAGTGACTCTAAATCGAGGGCAATGTCAGACTGGCTTTCACTTGAGACTCGATGTTTCCCTTCTGTTCTCTCTAAACACATGAGTTCAAAACATTTCATCTTGTCTGAATCAGAGTTGCTATGTGTTCATAAAAAATGTTGAATTATTAATATTTTTAAGATCCACTGAAAATAATGTTTGCATGAGTATTCATGATATTTTGGAATTTCACGATACTTTAAAATTCAGATGCTTTCTTAAAATTAATGTTCAAATAATGTATCATGGAAGAATTACAGAATGCAACAAACATCTATGAATTAAACAACGTTTCTCCTGCTTGCAAATTTTGCTTTCAAAATAGGTCAGGTGTAAGATTTGAAATTTTGAGAAACTATCGATGTAAGGATGACTCTCTATTGAATTAAAACATGCTGTGCTATGGCACTCATGCAGGATGCATGGAAAATATGCAAATGGAACAAATGAGGAAATGGGAGAAAGCAACAATGAGACAATATTGCTTTTCTCCTTTACTGAAGTGAGAAAAACTTTAGTAACACAATGAGTATGGCATTTCACATGCACCAATAATGAATATGTGAAATGTTTCCAGTGGCTGTCTTCCCTGTAACTACAGGAATCAGGGATATTGATATTTATGAATTGACAGATTAAGATGCTAAACATGTTCACCTCCAAAAGTACATAAAAATGTCCCACTATTGTGTGCATTTTATGCCGTTATTGGGAAAGGTCGCTAGGGACACAACTGGGGAGAGGCATCACATGGGTTGGATAGTTTAGCCAAAGGATTCGGCCAAATTGTCTTAAGGTGTCTTCCTAACTTCTTCACTGCAAGCTGAAGCTATTGATGGGCTCCTTTCGTACTGGGTTACTCCTACTCTACTAAAGACAGTGTAATGATGGACCTGGTTGGTTTCCTTGGTGACAAAGAATCACGCTAAAGGAGTTAGGGTTGACAGATAATCGTGACATTTTCGTAAAGCTAAGGTCAATACCTGCATGGATTTATGGAACCAGATGATACCCTTTTTAAGTGTAGCTGTGGTCAAAAAGAGAAATGCCACGGCTAGCCAGTGATCTCCTTGGAAACTCATAGCATCATTTACTAGAAACATTTGAGCATCCCAAGAAAGAAGCCTTGCCTTAATATGCAATAGATTAAAAATGAAGGACCATGTACAGGTACTTCTGTGGCAGTTGGACCCCTTTCAGTTCCCCCTTGCTCTGTGCATAAAGAATATAAAATTCTTTATGAATGCAACTCTTGATAGAATCCAGGGTTGGGGATAAGTTTGGAAAATGAAGTTGCAGAATTGTTTAGCATTACTCAAGGTGAAGTTTGTTTAAATTGAACAAACTATGTTTAAACTCAATCTAACCTAAATCTGTTAGATCTGGAGGAATGGGTTAGTAGATTTCTGCTCAAAAATCGCCTACAGTCTTGAATTTACCTAAATACATGAGTATCCCTGCTTCCTCTAGTTCCAGGGAAGACATCACTTGAAATATTTTAAGTATTCATTATTGGTGCATGCCACTTACAATGAATTCATTATCCACCCACAATATCAGAATCAATTGTCATGGTTATCCTTAACTCTTATTAACACATTATATAGATATATTAGTATTGAAGATTTAATTGTGTAGTAAAACTCCATGACATGATTTTAAAACTACATCCTAATGAAATCTCATTTTAATATATACATAATTTAAAAATCATATTCATATTCAGTATAAATATTGATATCAAAAATTTGAAGGTATTGAAATACATTTTGAGCAAAGGATCATTTTAACTAATTTTTTAAAGATTTTTTCCCACAGAATGTTTAAAAGCACCTAGTCCTAACTACAGTTCTACTTTTAACACATTAAAAAGCATATGATGACCTTCAGAGAAGCTATTTGCGGTAGTATCGAAAGTGTGATATGGAATACAAAATTAAAATGTGAGATGTGAGAATATTGAGTAATTTATCTCCCATGATCCATCACTTGGAGGCATTAGGCTTCTTAATCACAGTTTTAAATTAGTATCTTTATGTAAGCAAGTCTGCCCATGAGGAAGGGGAAAATTAGGAACATATAAGAAATTCATTACCTCTCTCAGATAGCTCAAAACCATTTATTAATTACCTCTCATTCGGTGCATTCATTAGCTTCATTGCAGAGTGGGAAAGTTAATGAAAGTAAAAAGCATGAAAAATCACTACCTGTGACCCCTACAGGGAGTGCCCACTCTATCCCAAATTGAGGTGTTTAGCTAAGAAGATCAGAGCCAGGTTTATGTACCAAAGCCAAAGAAGGTGAAAATCAGCTTTGGCTCTAAACATTTCATTCCCACGAGCTACTTCCACCGAGGACAAAAGACAAGTGAGATTCATTTTCCTACTCCCCAAATTTGGCACAGTAAACCTCAGTTGAGTTCAATAAGCCCTTACTGAGAATCTAATAGCTACTAAGGCACTATGTCTCAAACTATAAGGTGTATATGAATCCCCTAAGTATCTTGATTCAAAACAGAGGCTGCTTCAAAAGATCTTTTATGCTGGGGAATAACAGGGAAATAAATTCGTATCCAGTACTACCCTCTACTCAGGGCATAGATTATCTCAGATGTCTTTTGGGGAACGAAAAAAAAAAAAACCCACAAATCTTTGTACTGACTCTTCCTGGATGAGCTATTTCCGTTCACAAACATCTGTTTTTTTTTGATACTTTGCTTAGGTTTTGTGTTTTACCCTAGCGTATCCAGAGACATCCTAAGTCTTGGATGCCTTTTGGATTGATTACCTGTAGGTTTAATGTAAATCTGAGCAAACTATTTTCTGTCCAAGTTATTCTATGAAATTACAGAAACTGAGTTTATTATGTGCATGGCTAAATTTAGCCACCCTTCAAAATATGACATTTCGCAGTTTTGTGTGTCTTCTTAAGATGGTTCTACAAAGCTGAACTGAATACGATTGAAACAAACTATTTAACAAAAGCCAATATTTTTTAGAAAATCAGAGAAACATGGACAGAAGCAGTGTTAGATGATGTTATTAAGGAACGAATGTGAATTTTATTAGATGTTGTGTCCGTTTTTTAGGGAATGTCATACAAATTTTTCACAAAGTGGGGAGCTTAAAGCCACAGAAATTTATGCTCTCAGAGTTCTGGAGGCCAGGGTGGGAAAGCAAGGTGTGAGCAAGGTTGATTCCTTGTGGAGGTACAGAGGGAGACTTGGTCTCCTGCCTCTCTGGGAGGTACTGGTGGCTGGGTATTTTTTGTCCTGTGGCCACGTCACTCTAATCTCTGCCTTCACCTCCATGCGGTCTTCTCTTCTGTGCCTGTATCTCCTCCTCTGTGTCTTATAAGGACACCTGTCATTAGATTTGGGACCCTTCTAGATAATCCAGCATGATCTTATCTTCAGATCCTTAATTTCCATCTTCGAAGGTCTTTTCCTAAATGAGGTCATAGACGTAGATTCCAAGTGAACATTCCAAAGTGAACTTTGGGGGACACTATCAAACTCACTAGAGCTGTGAAAGTAGCATTGAGTTTATTTATACAATTCATATCCGTGAGAGATGAGTGTTGAAAGGATTACAGGTAAGAAGGTATAGTCTCTCGAACTGTCTGTTAAGACAACAGAAAAAAACAGAAACAGGGGTATACAGGGAAAAACATTTGGGAAGTGTTTATTATGAGACCTCTATGACAGGTCTATGGAGTTTCCCTCCTCTTTCTTTTTTCTTTTTGTATATACTTGGGTGTCTGTATCATAAAACAATTTATATAAAAATATTAAAATAGCAATGATCTTCCATTGTGTATCTATACAACATTTCCTTTACCTACTCATCTGTTGGTGAATGCAGGTTAATTCCATATCTTTACCATTATGAATAATGCTATTATTCAGCCTTAAAGAAGGAATCCTGTCATTGGCAACAACATGGATAAACCTGGAGGACATTCTTTTAAGTGAAATAAGCCAGACTAAGGAAAACAAATACCACATGAAATTACTTACATGTGGGGGCTCAAAAAGTTGAATGCATGGAAGTAGAGAGTAGAATGGTGGTTGCTAGGGGCTGGGAGAAGGAGTGGATTGGGAGAGGGGGAGATGTTACTCAAAGTACACAAAGTTTAAGTTACACAGGAGGAATAACTTTTGGTGATCTACTGTGCAGTATGGTGACTATGGCTAATAATAATGCATTGTATATTTCAAAATTGTTAAAAGAGATTATAAACATTCTTACCACCAAGAAATACGTATATAAAGTGAAGGAAATGCTAATTATCTTGATTCAATCATTCCAAAGTGTGTACATATATCAATATATATCATAACATCACATTGCACCCCATAAATATATAGCATTTGTTTCTACTAATTAAAAATAAAGCAAAATAATATGTTTTCCCCCATGGCAGCCACACACACATTCTTGAAAGGCAACTGTGATCATGATATCCACATGATGCAAAGTCCCCCAGTGCTGTTCTCCCATCTGCCAAATAAAAATCAACTCTCTCTAGTCATATGCTCTGTGACTTTCAGGATTTATCCTCTCCTTGCCACTTAATCTTGCTCTCTAACTAACACCCTCTCTTGAACCTCCACTTCCATGTCACTAGCACAAGCATATGAGCTATTTTCATATCTTAAAACTGGTCCTGGCCAGGCACAGTGGATCATGCCTCTAATTCCAGTCCTTTGGGAGGCCGAGCCAGGAGGATTGTTTGAACCCAGGAGAGCAAGACCAGCCTGGACAACATAGTGAGACCCTGTCTCTACAATTAAAGAAATTAGCTGAGTATGGTAGTACATGCCTGCAGTCCCAGCTACTTGGGAGCCTGAGGCAGGAGGATCACTTGAGCCCAGGCAGTTGAGGCTGCAGTGAGCCGAGATGGTGCCACAGCATTCCAGCCTGGGCAACAGAGTGAAACTCTGTCTCAAACAAACAAACAAACAAACAAACAAACAAAAAACCAACTGGTCCTATTCTCTCTTGCCTTTAGAGAAGTGTTCCACAAATATTCCTATGCCTAGGAATCTCCTGGGGAATTTGAAAAATGCATATTCTGCCTATCAGGCTGGGATGGAGTTGGAGCTTCTGCAATTCTAACAGTCTTGGAGGCGATGCTGATGCCACATGTCCTGGGTTAAATTGTGTTCAAATATTTTGAAAGATATGTTGAAGTGCTAACCTCACGTATCTGTGAGTATGGCCTTATTTGGAATGAGGGCCTTTGCAGATATCAAGTAAGGATGAGGTCATAATGGGTTAGGATGAGCCCTACAGCCAATGACTGCTGTCCTTTAAGAAGGGGAGAGTTGGATACAGACACGCACAGAGGGAAGACCATTGGAAGATGGAGAGAGATGTGGCCACCAGCCCAGGAACACCTGGAGCCATGAGAAGCTGGAAAAGGCAGGAAGGATCCTCTAGAGCTTCCTGGGGAAGTGATTTCAGACTTCTGGCCTTGATTTCAGAGTTCTGGTCTCCAGAATTGAGAAAGGATAAAGATTGGTTGTTTTCAGCCACATAGTTGACGAACCTTTGTTACAGCAGCTCTTGAAAACTGATACACAATTGGTACCTTGGTCATATTTTGAGTAGTAAGGATCTTAGTCTCTCAATTAAGAAGCTAGGATACCTTTCTTCACTGAATCCTCCACAGCTGTACCTTGGTTCTAAATCTACTCCTGGGTGTTGGTTCCAAGAAACGAATGGACTCTAGGAAATGTTCCCCACAGAGCAGCTCATGTTTCCTGCTTCCATGAGACTGGGAACGCAGTGTAGCCATTGTCTGATTACTTCCGGGCATATCCTGTATGTGCTGAGCATCTTAAGGTCAGTGTTACAGCTTTTTCCATCTTTTGATGCTTTACACTTAACATAGATACTTGATAGTTATTAGGCGCCCACTAAACATTTATGAATAAATAAATGTGTCCAGAAGTTCAGTCATAAGCACATTTAATGTCTACCGCTATCTTAGAAATGATGTCACTACTTTCTCATTTTGCACTGAAACAGTTCACGGCTCAGGAACAGATGTATTAATATACTTATAAAATTGTTGGAGGTCATGGTGTTTTTAACCTTAGAATGATGTGCTATTAAATCCCATTCTAAACCTCTTCTTCATGCAATAATGTTAAAACAGTCCTTCCAGTATGATAGATACTGCTTTGTTATTTTTTAAATCTGTAAGGCAATTAGGAAAATATTTATAAATATATTGCACTGTGGGACCCTTATCACAACAATAAGTAGAGGTTCATCAATTTTCCATGTCTGGACAGCGGAATGATTATTTGCAAAGGCAATCGCCCTTGGAATATTGCTTCTAATAATTCTGTCCATCATTCATATATTATATTCTTAATTCATCCATACACCATTTTAAATGTAAATAAAGATCACCTTCCCAATATCTATGAAAATTAAATCCCATTGTGTATGAAAATTTATAACCCTAGCTTATATTAGTTCATAGAACTATATCCCCACAATAGATCAATCTCCCCGACAAAGTTAAGTTAGAAGTCTAATTTGGTGTTTTAATTCATCCTTGCAGTATTTACTGCTCTTATTCACAGTGTAATTGTTGAATATTTGGTCTCATTTTGCTGTGCAAGCCTGTATTAAATTGAGAGCCTCCAAGTACCCAGCGTGGCTGCTTATGTGTTCTGAGATCAGAACTGTGATAGGCAAATTAACAACCTCCCCACTCCCCCGCCAAGAGATGCTCAAATCCTAGTCCTCAGGGCCTGTGAGTTAAGTTACATTGCATGGCCAAAAGGAGTTTGCAGGTGGGATGAAACTATGGATCCTAAAATGGGAAATGATCCTTCATTATCCAGGTGAGCTCAAAGTCATCACATGTTTCCTTATAAGAGGGAGGCAGGAGGTCAGAGTCAAAGATGGAGCATCAGTGACAGAAAAAGAGCTCACAGTTGTCTTGCAGCAATCCAAGGAATGCGGGTGGCTTCCAGGATCTTGAAGAGGCAAAAGGTTTTTTGTTTTGTTTTGTGGTTTTCCTAGATCTTCTACAGGGAGTGCAGTCCTCCTGATACCTTGATTTCAGCCAGGTGAGATCCAGGTCAGATTTCTGACCTCCAGAACTGAAACATGATAAATTGATGTTGTTGGAAGCCACTGAGTTTGTGGCAGTTTTTACAGAAGCCCTCGCTGACTCACACAGACTTAACTCTAGAATATCTTCGCTGAGATCAGTTTTGTCTATGGTGCATCCTTTAAGGATGACAAGAGATGACTTCTGCGTGCCTTGGTACCTATGAGTGTTATGACTCCTGAAATAATACAAAGAAAAAGACACACACATAAAAATGTAACTGTCTTTAAGCCATATAGTCATGTCTGGCCATATAGTCATGTCATGCATGACTAGCCATATATATGTCACTCTATTTGGCTAGGACAATGTAGAACTGAATTACTAGGCAAGGAAAAAATAAATGGCAAAGTGTGAGAAGATGGAAGGGCCCTTGCAGGATTGACTGTGGGTTGGAAGCTTTGTACAAGGAGATACTCTCTCCTCTCCTGAACAGAATGAATGGCCAGGCATCTTCAGGACGAGGAGATGGAGGCTGATTCATTCTGGCCTCTTCAGTCATGCATCTATGGCAAGCAGCATGAAGGTGGATTCTCACGCATTTTAACCCAAGCAGCATAATCATAGCTTGTAGACCAGTCTCCCCATCTCATCCCCCACCTAATGCCTCCGTCCACTCCAAGGCAAAACAGTCCTTGGGCCGCCTGCCTGGCTCTAATTACAACCTTGATGAAGATAAAGCATGTTTGGATCAGTGCTATTGGGCAAGTTATCATTATTCCATCACCAAGGTATCACTCTCCCGGGAACCAACGTTCAGTCTGTCTTATGAATGATGTATCTCTATCCCGTCTGCTGTGGGCGCTCCACAAATATTAAATATCTATGAATTTTCTCTGCTCTAATGCATGGTTTCCAATTGCAGAGTGATTGAGCGTCTTTGAGATGTATGTGCAGGGTACAAAAAGTGCAAAGGCTGATTTTCTGTGCATGAAATAATTCAGGATGCTGGAGTATATCACTCAGAAATGACTTGGCTTCAAAATACAATTTGTTTTAAAAAATCACCAATAATAGTGTCTTATATTTATAATGTCATCTATAGCCTCCTTCATACATGGCTGTCCTTTGAAGGAAAACACCACACTCAAGTTACATAGCTTAACAATGAACCAGGTTCTTAAATTGTATGACCAAATGTTCAGTAAGCAGCATTGCGTGATTGTTTTCCCCTAAAACAGTAATGCACATAAAAATGAGGCAGTTCTAAAAATATGAAGCATGAAAAATAAAGCTTATAAAATAAAGTATCTTTGTTGGTGATGTTATTTGAAAGGACAGGATTGGAAGAAGAAAATCTGATTTTTATTACAGACTCTCTGTGATGTTCTAGTGTTCTCTTTAAACAATAGTATTAAAATTAAAATAAAAAGTGCTGTTTATGCCAGATTCAATAGGACACCCACACTGTGCTCAGAAATATATATAATATACATCATGTTTATAAAAATTTTCATATGTAATACACATTTATTTGCACATTTGCAATATATGCTTGCATATTTATATATAACATGAATATTATATTAATGTTAATTACACCCTATATTTACATTATAAAGTTGATATAATTTTATATTGTATATAGATGGATATATATGTATGTTTTCAAATTTCATATAATCTTGATATCAATGCAAGGTGTTAATATTAATATTTTTCTCATTTTACAGATGAGGAGACTGAGGCCCAGGGGTTATGGTTAACTTTCCTAGGAGCTGTAATGAAGTGTCAGGATGGAGATATAAGCATGAAATGGCTCTAGAATCATATCCTCTTGGACTGGCTTCTTTGGAACCATCCCCATCCTCACATAGATGCAGGTGCTGGGGACCACCCCAGACCTACAGAATGAGAATCACCATGCAGGTTCAGAATCTACAATTTTGTTTATACTTAAAGTTCTAGGGTACATGTGCACAACGTGCAGGTTTGATACATAGGTATACATGTGCCATGTTGGTTTGCTGCACCCATCAACTCATCATTTACATTAGGTATTTCTCCTAATGCTATCCCTCTCCCAGCCCCCCAGCCCTCGACAGGCCCGGGTGTGTGAACTTCCCCGCTCTGTGATGTTCCCCACCCTGTGTCCATGTGATCTCATTGTTCAATTCCCACCTATGAGTGAGAACATGCGTTATTTGGTTTTCTGTCCTTGTGATAGTTTGCTTTTAAACGCATTTTACAAGTGATTCTTAAGCAAACAATAATTTGAGAATTGCTGCTTTCCCCATTAAATTGGTTTCAATGCCACTTTCAGTTTTACATTCTAAGGGGACTTTAGAGATTCAGTGACGATTTTGCGATATTATTCCCAGATCTCTTGGCTAATTGTTTGCTATGTTTTCACAGAGGGACTCATGAAATGTGAATTTGAATGCTCACAACACCCCTACAGGAAAGATCAGTTATTAGAAATGCATCTAATTCAGGCAAATTTGCCTGAATATATTTCTAAAGGGAACACCAAGGCAGGAAAAGAAACAATTTAAATCCTATATCAATTTGTACATGTTGAAAAACTTCTATTTCTTAATCAGATTCAAAGTCACTCAGTATTATATAGGTCCAGCATTCTGTGAAGAACTGTCTTCATTTCCCAGGGCTGCAATAACAATGTACCACAAACTGAGTGGGATTAAAAACTGAAATTTAAAAAAAAAAAAAAAGATGCTTAAAACATTCTAGAGACCAAAAGTCAGAAATCAAGGTGTCTCAGGGCTACACTCACATTGGAGGTCCTAGGGGAGGATCCCTCCTGCCTCTCCCAGCTCCTGGGGGCACCAGGTGTCCTGGGCTTCTGGCCGCATCCCTTCAGTCTCTGGCTCCATCTCCAGGTGGCCTTCTCCTCTGTGTCTGTGTCTCCTCTTCTGTCTCTTAGAAGTACCCTGGTCATTGGATTTAGGGCCACCCTGATCCAGGATGATAGCATATTAATTTGATTATGTCTGCAAAAATCCTATTTCCAAATGTGGCCACTTTTATAGGTTCAGAGTGGGTATATATGTGTGTGTGTGTGTGTGTTTGTATATATATATATGTGTGTGTATATATATGTGTGTGTGTATATATATGTCTATACATATATATATTTATGGAGGGGACCATTTGACCCAATAGAATGACCTTCAGTGCAAAAATATAACCGAACATTTGCATAATTTTAGACAAATTTGAAACTAATGATGAGTACTTATTTTACAGAGGTAAACATTTTAGGAAAAACATATTCTCATAGGCCGACAGTATAGCTTTATGACAAAATTAGTCAGGAGCTTGTGCCTACGTGCACTTGTGAATGTGGTCTGTGCACACTGGATCGGGGTATTGGTGGCTAGCTCTGGTTGGTTTCCTTTTGCGGGGAGGATACATTTCCTGGCACTCTACAAAGCTTCTCTGAGTGTACCATTGACCTTTCCATAAATCTGTTATTCTTCTCACATTCCTCTCCACAGACCTTTTTTTCCCCCAATGGTATTTGTAGAAGGAAGACGAAGACACAGAAATCTATTACATCTTCTTTACTTTAACCTTTTAGTTATGTAATTTTTGTCCCACTCTGTAGTGTGATGGTATTCCTACTCTAAGTGCAGATCACGGAAGACCTTCGTGGCCAAATCATTTACTTGAATTTTATTATTACACAACCAGTTCGGTTGACCTTTTGTAATTCTGCTAATCAACACAGACGCTTGAGGTGAAACTTAAGAATACAGCAAAATCTTCCTGTTTACGGAATAATTTATTTGCATATGTTTGATCCCTCTATCTAACTAAATATATTCAGTTTAATTTGTCTTACCACAGTAACTACTTTGTTGTTCTGTAAGCTAGATGCACACTGCCCTTCCGTTCCACCTCATAAATTGACTTTCTTAGTGTGAAATTAGAATTTAACATACAGAGTAAATGTTAAACAATGGCTTTCTGTACCTTCTTGAGGGAGGCTATAATTCCCACCGCTACTAAATTCCACTTCTTCAGTTATATTAGGAATAAAATTATGAGAGCATAAATGGCTAACTTCTAAATATGGCATATAACACCAGTCTACATTGTCCAGGAGAAAATTAATTGTAAACACAGCCAAGTGAGTCTCTCTGTCTTGTGTTAAAATGCTGTTCAATTTTTTGGCCAGTATTATGTTAGAAAATGTAGTCCTTTTCTCCCTCCTAAAAAGTGACGATTTTTAAGGGCATATGAAAGACTGACAGGCCCATGAAAAGGTGAGAGGAAAAGAGAACTATATCAGACATCCCAAAACTCCATATAGTCCTACGTGCTCAGTCCTGAGCTCATATCTGCAAGGTTGAGTAGCCTGAATTTGAGAACAGGGCCAAAGAGAACATCTTTTTCAGCTCTATGCACATTATTTTTGTCCTGGAGACGTAGCTCGATGAGCTGCTTTGTAAATGAATGTTCTTGCTCATAAAGGGAATTGTGCAAAAGCAAATGAGGAGCTTAGTGCCTGAAAGCCCATTCCCACCATTGTGAAGTGCTTTGTGTCAATGTCTGCAGATCTTAGTAAGAACTCTCTGTGGTGTACACATCCGTTCATATGGAGAAAATGTGGCAACAAGGAAAGACCATGGGCTTCCAAAGGCAATTACATTCAGGTGCAGGCATGGCTTCCTGGCTTGGAGACAAGCGATAGAGTGATTTTGACTTCCTGCATCTGCATCTTGTACATGCACATCTATACCAAAGGTAATACATGCCTATCACATGCACTATCTTATGTACAGTGCTGAGCATATGTTTGGGTCTAAATATAGGAATTTAAAAGCAAAGAAACTGGAGTAGCATAAAATGGGTTTACCTCTCTGCTCCGCCGTTTACTACCCATGTGAATAGACACCCTACTTAATTTTGCTATGCCTCGGTTTCCTCAGCTATAAAATAGGAAAAATAATGGAATATTTTTCCATCGTGTGGCCAATAAACGACATAATAATACATGTTAAATGCTTACGATCATGCCTGGCACATTTTAAGTGCGCATATATCTTATTATTTTTACAGAGGACAGTCTAATAGGGATAGCTTCTATGCTTGTCAGCTTTACCAGGCATAAGGACATGTGGGATTGAGACCATATTTCTGCAGTATACCTTTGAACCCCTTAAATGCAAAAACGAGAAAGAATATCAGACACACCAAATATCACATCTTATCCATGCTTGTATTATGGTCATACAATTTAAAGTCCTGTTATCATCAAAAAATGGAAACAAATTTTGTCATTATATTAATTTTTTAGGAGGATAGTTCCCTCAAGGGAAAAAATCATCAGACAAGAAAAGTTTACTTAATTGTAATATAAAATATAAATAAATGGCCAGGCATGGTGGCTCATGCCTGTAATCCCACCACTTTGAGAGGCCAAGGCGGGTGGATCACCTGAGGTCAGGAGTTCAAGACCAGCCTGGCCAACATGGCGACAACCCATCTCTACTAAAAAAAAAATACAAAAATTAGCTGGGCATGGTGGTGCACACCTGTAATCCCAGCTACTCGGGAGGCTGAGGCAGGAGAATCACTTGAACCCAGGAGGCGGAGGTTGTAGTGAGCTGAGACTGTGCCACTACACTCCAGACTGGGCAACAGAGCAAGACTCTGTCTCAAAAAAAAAAAAAAAATATATATATATATATATATACACACACACACACACACACATACATGCACACACACAATACAGCAATAGGCTTACAGGAAAAGAGAAATATTATTTTATAAAAAATCACTCTCTAAATAATGATTATTTATATACATGACATGGCAATAGGCTTATAGGAAAAGTGAAATATTATTATTTTATTAAAAAATCAGTCTCTAAATAATGATCATTTCCAAAATATGTTTTTATAAGCAATTGTCCTTTTCAGAGAGTGATTAAATCGAATCATGTTCAATACCTTGTAAAGCAAATAGAATTTCCCTGAAGGGCACTTGTAGGACCAAATCGTTCATAATTTGACTTCAAAACATGTTTGCAAGGGAAAGGTGAAGTCCTATTTAATTTCCTATTCAAATTATTTTTGAATTTCTCATGCAAATCACATCACACTGTTTTATTATACTGGTATTCAGATTTTCATACATACACACACACACAAACACTGGACATTAAGTTAATTTTTAAACTATATTTGCCTTTAATTTTAAATATCTTTTTACTATTGGCTTTGAAGTTCCTTAAATGACCCCCATTCCCTTTAGTCACTCAATCACGCCACTTAAAATACATTGTTAAATTGCATAATAATTAATATTAGTTAGTTTTAGACTGTTAAGATAATGCTGACTTTTTTCTTTGAGCATTTTTATGAATCTCAAGTGTTCTACATTTAAATTACATTCTATTATAAAATAAAAGATTCATCCTTGCCCCTCACCATCACTTCTTTGTCTTTTTCTGGTAGATACATGATTTCTATCATTATTAGGGTCATTTCCAATTGACATATTTTTTCCAAAGCTTCCCTACAACTCTAACTTGAACTTTCACAAAACACCCAGGGCAATTTTTGCGTTAACTACAGGATACCTGTATCAATCAGTACACTTTCATTTCACGTATATCCTAACCATCTCTGCACTTTTTTACATAAACTCTTCCATGTTATTGTTGTGGGACTTTTCCTTAATTCAGCTAAAGACAGGGTCCTTGTCACAAGGCCATGAAAATTTACGCTCGCAGACCATTTGAAGAGTGAATAAAGCAGGGTTTTATTGGGTGAAAAGGAAAAAAAAGGGAAACAGGGACTCTCCACAAGGCCAGAGGTCCTCTAGTGTGCTTCCTGCTTCACAGCTTGAAGTCCAGGTACCACCCAGGAAAGGGAGGGGCCTAGCTCCTCCCCACTGCGACCCCTGCAAACTTCTGTGTCTCCACCCTACTGTGAGCTCTTCCCAGGGCACAGGTTGGCCGGAGGCGCTGCCATACAGCCCTTCCCACCTGGCTGTTTCATTACTAGCACCATTACATTTGGCAAAATGCTTTTTTGGCAAAAAGCATTTCCTGCTTTTTCTAGAATACGTCTGGGAATACATATCATAGAGAAGAAACCCTCTTACCCTGAAACCACAAGTTTCAATTTAGAAAGAAACGTTTCTGACACATATACCATATATTGAAGATACAGGTCTCAGTATAAGCCTAACAAAGCCTTCATGTTTTCCAATTTTATAATGTGAAGGCAAGAGAGAGCAAGGTGTCAATAACATTGAAAAATATGATGGAGATGTTAATTCCAGCATCGGAAAGAATCTGAAGAATGAAGCAAATTATTTTCCAGACCAAGAAAACAATGAAAGGGAGACAGAAACGTACAAACCTACACAGGTTTTTGATCATAGCCAACCCCACCTTCATTTGATGACATAGAACAAAGATGAACACAATTTACCATAAGGGACAGAGAGTCAAAATTTTCAACTTTGTGGGCCAGGCGGTCCACTCGGACATTGTAAAGTGAAAGCATCCGCAGACAACATGCAAATGCGTGTGCCTGACTGTGTGCTAATAAAATTTTATTTAAAAAAAAACAGGCCAGAGGGCTGGAGAGCAGACTGTAGCATGTCAACACTTCACCTTAGAATTCCCCCTAAGTAGAGCAAATATATTCTTCTCACCATTTATGCAGTGCCAGTTCCTAAGTTAAACACAAATATCAACAAATAAACTCCCAAATAAATAAAATGTACAGAAATTTTCCAACTCTCCAGAGCATAACACTGGTCTGTCCTCAGCCCAAAGCATCTCTCACCTGTTTCTGTGTCCGGAGCCGTGAGGCCCGGAAATTGCGGCGGCTTCTGTTGCTTAAGCTCCGTATCATCAGAGACAAGATGGTGTATTTCCGGGTTCT